>NC_052171.1:12419095-12599721 GCF_902713615.1 Scyliorhinus canicula | reverse complement strand
CAGTATTAATATGGAACAGTATTAATATGGAACAGTATTAATGTGGCTGGATATGAATATGGAACAGTATTAATATGGAACAGTATTAATGTAGCTGGATATTAATATGGAACAGTATTAATATGGAACAGTATTAATGTGGAACAGTATTAATGTGGCTGGATATTAATATGCAACAGTATTAATATGGAACAGTATTCATGTGGCTGGATATTAACATGGAACAGAATTAAAGTTGCTGGATATTAAAATAGAACAGTATTAATCAGCCTGGATATTAATATGGAACAGTATTAATGTGGCTGGATATTAATATAGAAGAGTATTAATATGGAACAGTATTAATGTGGAACAGTATTAATATGGAACAGTATTAATGTGGCTGGATTTTAATATGGAACAGTATTAATGTGGAACAGAATTAATGTGGCTCGATATTAATATGGGACAGTATTAATGTGGTTCGATATTAATATGGAACAGTATTAATGTGGCTGGATATAAATATGGAACAGTATTAATGTGGCTGGATATTAACGTGGAACAGTAATAATATGGAACAGTATTAATGTGGCTGGATATTAATATGGAACAGTATTAATGTGGAACAGTATCAATGTGACTGGATATTAATATGGAACAGTATTAATGTGCTGGATATTAATATGGAACAGTATTAATATGGAACAGAATTAATATGGAACAGTATTAATGTGGCTGGATATTAACAAGGAACAGTGTTACTATTAAACAGTATTAATGTGGCTGGATATCAATATGGAACAGTATTAATATGGAACAGTATTAAAGTAGCTGGATATTAATATGGAACATTATTAAAGTGGTTGGATATTAATATGGAACAGAATTAATGTGGAACAGTATTAATGTCGCTGGATATTAATATGGAACAGTATTAATGTGGAACAGTATCAATGTGGCTGGATATTAATATGGAACAGTATTAACGTGCTGGATATTAATATGGAACAGTATTAATATGGAACAGTATTCATGTGGCTGGATATTAACATGGAACAGAATTAAAGTTGCTGGATATTAAAATAGAACAGTATTAATCAGCCTGGATATTAATATGGAACAGTATTAATGTGGCTGGATATTAATATAGAAGAGTATTAATATGGAACAGTATTAATGTGGAACAGTATTAATATGGAACAGTATTAATGTGGCTGGATTTTAATATGGAACAGTATTAATGTGGAACAGTATTAATGTGGCTCGATATTAATATGAAACAGTATTAATGTGGCTCGATATTAATATGGAACAGTATTAATGTGGCTGGATATAAATATGGAACAGTATTAATGTGGCTGGATATTAACGTGGAACAGTAATAATATGGAACAGTATTAATGTGGCTGGATATTAATATGGAACAGTATTAATGTGGAACAGTATCAATGTGACTGGATATTAATATGGAACAGTATTAATGTGCTGGATATTAATATGGAACAGTATTAATATGGAACAGAATTAATATGGAACAGTATTAATGTGGCTGGATATTAACAAGGAACAGTATTACTATTGAACAGTATTAATGTGGCTGGATATCAATATGGAACAGTATTAATATGGAACAGTATTAAAGTAGCTGGATATTAATATGGAACATTATTAATGTGGTTGGATATTAATATGGAACAGAATTAATGTGGAACAGTATTAATGTCGCTGGATATTAATATGGAACAGTATTAATGTGGAACAGTATCAATGTGGCTGGATATTAATATGGAACAGTATTAACGTGCTGGATATTAATATGGAACAGTATTAATATGGAACAGAATTAATATGGAACAGTATTAATGTGGCTGGATATTAACATGGAACAGTATTAATATGGAACAGTATTAAAGTGGCTGGATATTAATATGGAGCAGTATTAACGGGGAACAGTATTAATGTCGCTGGATATTAATATGGAACAGTATTAAAATGGAACAGTATTAATATGGGACAGTATTAATGTGGCTGGATTTTAACATGGAACAGTATTAATATGGACCAGTATTAATGTGGCTGGATTTTAATATGGAACAGTATTAATATGGAACAGAATTAATGTGGCTGGATTTTAATATGGAACAGTATTCATATGGAACAGTATTAATGTGTCTGGATTTAAATATGGAACAGTATTAATATGGAACAGTATTAATCTGCATTGATATTAATATGGAACAGTATTAATGTGTCTGGATATTAATATGGAACAGTATTAATGTGGCTGGATATTAATATGGAACAGTATTAATATGGAACAGTATTATTGTGGCTGGATATTAATATGGAACAGTATTGATATGGAACAGTATTAAAGTGTCTGGATATTAACATGGAACAGTATTAACGTGGCTGGATATGGTCATGGAACAGTATTAATATGGAACAGTATTAATGTGGCTGGATATTAAAATGGAACAGTATTAATATGGAACAGTATTAAAGTGGCAGGACATTAATATGGAACAGTATTAATATGGAACAGTATTAATGTGGCTGGACATGAATATGGAACAGTATTAATATGGAACAGTATTAATGTAGCTGGATATTAATATGGAACAGTATTAATATGGAACAGTATTAATGTGGCTGGATATTAATATGGAACAGTATTAATATGGAACAGAATTAATATGGAACAGTATTAATGTGGCTGGATATTAACAAGGAACAGTATTACTATTGAACAGTATTAATGTGGCTGGATATCAATATGGAACAGTATTAATATGGAACAGTATTAAAGTAGCTGGATATTAATATGGAACATTATTAATGTGGTTGGATATTAATATGGAACAGAATTAATGTGGAACAGTATTAATGTCGCTGGATATTAATATGGAACAGTATTAATGTGGAACAGTATCAATGTGGCTGGATATTAATATGGAACAGTATTAACGTGCTGGATATTAATATGGAACAGTATTAATATGGAACAGAATTAATATGGAACAGTATTAATGTGGCTGGATATTAACATGGAACAGTATTAATATGGAACAGTATTAAAGTGGCTGGATATTAATATGGAGCAGTATTAACGTGGAACAGTATTAATGTCGCTGGATATTAATATGGAACAGTATTAAAATGGAACAGTATTAATATGGGACAGTATTAATGTGGCTGGATTTTAACATGGAACAGTATTAATATGGACCAGTATTAATGTGGCTGGATTTTAATATGGAACAGTATTAATATGGAACAGTATTAATGTGGCTGGATTTTAATATGGAACAGTATTCATATGGAACAGTATTAATGTGAATGGATTTAAATATGGAACAGTATTAATATGGAACAGTATTAATCTGGATTGATATTAATATGGAACAGTATTAATGTGTCTGGATATTAATATGGAACAGTATTAATGTGGCTGGATATTAATATGGAACAGTATTAATATGGAACAGTATTATTGTGGCTGGATATTAATATGGAACAGTATTGATATGGAACAGTATTAAAGTGGCTGGATATTAACATGGAACAGTATTAACGTGGCTGGATATGGTCATGGAACAGTATTAATATGGAACAGTATTAATGTGGCTGGATATTAAAATGGAACAGTATTAATATGGAACAGTATTAAAGTGACAGGACATTAATATGGAACAGTATTAATATGGAACAGTATTAATGTGGCTGGACATGAATATGGAACAGTATTAATATGGAACAGTATTAATGTAGCTGGATATTAATATGGAACAGTATTAATATGGAACAGTATTAATGTGGCTGGATATTAACATGGAACAGTGTTAATATGGAACAGTATTAATGTGGATGGATATTAATATGGAACAGTATTAATGTGGCTGGATATTAATATGGAACAATATTGATATGGAACAGTATTAAAGTGGCTGGATATTAATATGGAACAGTATTAATGTGGCTGGATATTAATATGGAACAGTATTAATGTGGCTGGATATTAATATGGAACAGTATTAAAATGGAACAGTATTAATGTGGCTGGATTTTAATATGGAACAGTATTAATATGAAACAGTATTAATGTGGCTGGATTTTAATATGGAACAATATTAATATGGAGCAGTATTAATGTGGCTGGATATTTATATGGAACAGTATTAATGTGGCTGGATATTAATATGGAACAGTATTAATATGGAACAGTATTAATGTGGAACAGTATTAGTATGGAACAGTATTAATGTGGCAGGATATTAATATGGAACAGTATTAATATGGAACAGTATTAATGTGGCTGGATTTTACTATGGAACCGTATTAATGTTGAACAGTATTAATGTCACTGGATTTTAATATGGAACAGTATTAATGTGGCTGGATATTAATATGGAACAGTATTAAAGTTGCTGGATATTAAAATAGAACAGTATTAATGTGGCTGGATATTAATATGGAACAATATTTATATGGAACAGTATTAAAGTGGAACAGTAGTAATATGGAAAAGTATTAATGTGGCTGGATATTAATATGGAACAGTATTAAAATGGAGCCGTATAAATGTGGCTAGATATTAATATGGAACAGTATTAAAGTTGCTGGATATTAATATGGATCAGTATTAATATGGAACAGTATTAAAATGGAACAGTATAAATGTGGCTGGATATTAATATGGAACAGTATTAAAGTTGCTGGATATTAAAATAGGACAGTATTAATGTGGCTGCATATTAATATGGAACAGTATTAATATGGAACAGTATTAATGTGGAACAGTATTAATATGGAACAGTGTTAATGTGGCTGGATATTAATATGGAACAGTATTAATGTGGCTGGATATTAATATGGAACAGCATTAATATGGAACAGTATTTATGTGGCTGGATATTAACATGGAACAGTATTAATATGGAACAGTATTAATGGGTCTGGATATTAATATGGAACAGTATTAATGTGGCTCGATATTGATATGGAACAGTATTAATGTGGCTGAATATTAATACGGAAGAGTATTAATATGGAACAGTAGTAATGTGGCTGGATATTAACATGGAACTGTATTAATATGGAACAGTATTAATGTGGCTGGATAGTAATATGGAACAGTATTAATGTGGCTGGATATTAATATGGAACAGTATTAATGTGGAACAGTATTAATGTGGCTGGATATTAATATGGAACAGTATTAATGTGGAACAGTATTAATGTGGCTGGATATTAATATGTAACAGTATTAATGTGGCTGGATATTAATATGGAACAGTATTAATGTGGAACAGTATTAATGTGGCTGGATATTAACATGGAACAGTATTAATGTGGCTGGATATTAATATGGAACAGTATTAAAGTTGCTGGATATTAAAATAGAACAGTATTAATGCGGCTGGATATTAATATGGAACAGTATTAATATGGAACAGTATTAACGTGGAACAGTATTAGTATGGAACAGTATTAATGTGGCAGGATATTAATATGGAACAGTATTAATATGGAACAGTATTAATGTGGCTGGATTTTACTATGGAACCGTATTAATGTGGAACAGTATTAATGTCACTGGATTTTAATATGGAACAGTATTAATGTGGCTGGATATTAATATGGATCAGTATTAATATGGAACAGTATTAAAATGGAACAGTATAAATGTGGCTGGATATTAATATGGAACAGTATTAAAGTTGCTGGATATTAAAATAGGACAGTATTAATGTGGCTGCATATTAATATGGAACAGTATTAATATGGAACAGTATTAATGTGGAACAGTATTAATATGGAACAGTATTAATGTGGCTGGATATTAATATGGAACAGTATTAATGTGGCTGGATATTAATATGGAACAGCATTAATATGGAACAGTATTTATGTGGCTGGATATTAACATGGAACAGTATTAATATGGAACAGTATTAATGGGTCTGGATATTAATATGGAACAGTATTAATGTGGCTCGATATTGATATGGAACAGTATTAATGTGGCTGAATATTAATACGGAAGAGTATTAATATGGAACAGTATTAATGTGGAACATTATTAATGTGGCTGGATATTAATATGGAACAGTATTAATGTGGAACAGTATTAATGTGGCTGGATATTAACATGGAACAGTATTAATGTGGCTGGATATTAATATGGAACAGTATTAAAGTTGCTGGATATTAAAATAGAACAGTATTAATGCGGCTGGATATTAATATGGAACAGTATTAATATGGAACAGTATTAATGTGGAACAGTATTAGTATGGAACAGTATTAATGTGGCAGGATATTAATATGGAACAGTATTAATATGGAACAGTATTAATGTGGCTGGATTTTACTATGGAACCGTATTAATGTGGAACAGTATTAATGTCACTGGATTTTAATATGGAACAGTATTAATGTGGCTGGATATTAATATGGAACAGTATTAAAGTTGCTGGATATTAAAATAGAACAGTATTAATGTGGCTGGATATTAATATGGAACAATATTAATATGGAACAGTATTAAAGTGGAACAGTAGTAATATGGAAAAGTATTAATGTGGCTGGATATTAATATGGAACAGTATTAAAATGGAGCAGTATTAATGTGGCTAGATATTAATATGGAACAGTATTAAAGTTGCTGGATATTAATATGGATCAGTATTAATATGGAACAGTATTAAAATGGAACAGTATAAATGTGGCTGGATATTAATATGGAACAGTATTAAAGTTGCTGGATATTAAAATAGGACAGTATTAATGTGGCTGCATATTAATATGGAACAGTATTAATATGGAACAGTATTAATGTGGAACAGTATTAATATGGAACAGTATTAATGTGGCTGGATATTAATATGGAACAGTATTAATGTGGCTGGATATTAATATGGAACAGCATTAATATGGAACAGTATTTATGTGGCTGGATATTAACATGGAACAGTATTAATATGGAACAGTATTAATGGGTCTGGATATTAATATGGAACAGTATTAATGTGGCTCGATATTGATATGGAACAGTATTAATGTGGCTGAATATTAATACGGAAGAGTATTAATATGGAACAGTAGTAATGTGGCTGGATATTAACATGGAACTGTATTAATATGGAACAGTATTAATGTGGCTGGATAGTAATATGGAACAGTATTAATGTGGCTGGATATTAATATGGAACAGTATTAATGTGGAACAGTATTAATGTGGCTGGATATTAATATGGAACAGTATTAATGTGGAACAGTATTAATGTGGCTGGATATTAATATGTAACAGTATTAATGTGGCTGGATATTAATATGGAACAGTATTAATGTGGAACATTATTAATGTGGCTGGATATTAATATGGAACAGTATTAATGTGGAACAGTATTAATGTGGCTGGATATTAACATGGAACAGTATTAATGTGGCTGGATATTAATATGGAACAGTATTAATATGGAACAGTATTAACATGGAACAGTATTAATGTGGCTGGATATTAATATGGAACAGTATTAATATGGAACAGTATTAATATGGAACAGTATTAATGTGCCTGGATATTAATATGGAACAGTATTAATATGGAACAGTATTAGTTTGGCTGGATATTAATATGGAACAATATTAATATGGAACAGTATTAAAGTGGAACAGTATTAATATGGAAAAGTATTAATGTGGCTGGATATTAATATGGAACAGTATTAATATGGAGCAGTATAAATGTGGCTAGATATTAATATGGAACAGTATTAAAGTTGCTGGATATTAATATGGATCAGTATTAATATGGAACAGTATTAAAATGGAACAGTATAAATGTGGCTGGATATTAATATGGAACAGTATTAAAGTTGCTGGATATTAAAATAGAACAGTATTAATGTGGCTGCATATTAATATGGAAGAGTATTAATATGGAACAGTATTAATCTGGCTGGATATTAATATGGAACAGTATTAATATGGAACAGTATTAATGTGCTGGATATTAACATGGAACAGTATAAATATGGAACAGTATTAATGTGGCTGGATATTAACATGGAACGGTATTAATATCGAACAGTATTAATTTGGCTGGATATTAATATGGAACAGTATTAATATGGAACAATATTAATGTGGCTGGATATTAATATGGAACAGTATTAATGCGGAACAGTATTAATGTGGCTAGATATTAATATGGAACAGTATTTATATGGAACAGTATTAATGTGGCTGTATATTAATATGGGACAGTATTAATATGGAACAGTATTAATGTGGCTGGATATTAATATTGAACAGTATCAATATGGAACAGTATTAATGTGGCTGGATATTGATATGGAACATAATTAATGTGCCTCAATATTAATATGGAACAGTATTAATATGGAACAGTATTAATGTGGCTGGATATTAATATGGAACAGTATCAATATGTAACAGTATTAATGTGGCTGGATATTAATATGGAACAGTATTAATATAGAACTGTATTAATGTGGAACAGTATTAATATGGCTGGATATTAATATGGAACAGTAATGATATGGAAAGTATGAATATGGAACAGTATTAATGTGGCTGAATATTAATATGGAACAGTATCAATATGGAACAGCATTAATGTGGCTGGATATTAATATGGAACAGTATTAATATAGAACTGTATTAATGTGGAACAGTATTAATATGGCTGGATATTAATATGGAACAGTAATGATATGGAAAGTATGAATATGGAACAGTATTAATGTGGCTGGATATTAATGTGGAACAGTATTAATGTGGCTGAATATTAATATGGAACAGTATTAATGTGGAACAATATTAATGTGGCTGGATATTAATATGGACCAGTATTAATGTGGCTGAATATTAACATGGAACAGTATTAATATGGAACAGTATTAATAAGGCTGGATATTAATATGGCACAGTATTAATATGGAACAGTATTAATGTGGAACAGTATTAAAGTGGCTGGGTATTAATATGGAACAGTATTAATATGGAACAGTATTGATATGGAATGGTATCAATGTGGAACAGTATTGATATGGATCAGTATTAATATGGCTGGATATTAACACGGATCAGCAGAAATACAGATCAGCATTAATACGGATCAGTATTCATATGGAACAGGACTAATATGGAACAGTATCAATATGGAGGAGCATTAATTCAGAACAGTACTAATATAGAACAGTATTAATATCGGTCAGTACTAATATGCATCACTATTAATACAGAACAGTACTAATATAGAACAGTGCTAACATTGAACAGTACTAGTACAGAACAGTATTAATATGGGTCAGTATTAATATGGCTGGTTCCAGTTCAGTTTCTGATCAACGGGACCCCCCCCAGGATGTTGAGTGTGGGGGATTCAGCGATGGTAATGAATTGAATATTGAGCTTCTATCTGTCACTCGATGGGTTTGGCCACATTGCTGAGGCAGGGTCCATTCAGTGGAACCAAACTGTGCAATGATTCACCACAAGTCCATCGGACTATGAAACACAATATATTGAAGGTGGTAAAGGAGTAGATGCTTGATCCAGCTGGATAGATTCCTGAACTACTTTAACAGAAACCAGAGACACAATAACCACAAACAGGCCTGTTTTAATGGGAAATGTATAATTTAATCCACAAAGTATGTAAAGAGGGAGTAAACAGCAAGTGGAACAGTGATAGCAGCCTTATTAAAAGCCCAGACACAATAGTAAAATAACACTTAACCATCAAAATAAATATTAATAAATAACACAGCCGAGTCCTCACATTTCAAAAGGTCTGCAATGCAAGGCTGAAGCCTATTGCACAATCTCCTTGCAGAGCAGCAGCTCACACTCATTATTTCCCAGGGGTTTGCAAACTAATTCTCGACAGACAGCCCAGTTACTGAACTCTGGGATGCCCCCTCAGGGTCAGAGTGCCGTGGCTCCTTGTTTATTGGGGAAGGTGAATCAGTGAGCGCAGGGCCCCGAGTAGCTTTGGTGGGTTTCCAAACTTCATTCGCAATACCGTCTGTTTAAAAAACCTCCGTGCCACCTTGTCACGGTTGAAGTCTGTTCTTTGCAGAGACTGCGTTTCAGAAAAGCTTAAAAATGACCCCTTTGAGAAGAAGAGGGGTTTTATAGTTAATTCTACCAGCAAACTGCTCACTCTCAGCTAAACGGGCCTGGAGGTATCCGAAGAGGGATGTGGGACCAGTTGCCCACTTTAGAGTCTGAGCTGGCAGCTCAGGTCCTGCTGTCCGGGTACACAGTCGCGGTAGGCACAGCACATCAGCCCCCATGACACTGCTCCCTAAATCACAACCGTCTCAGAAGCCAGGGAGTTCGACTCACCCAGTGCCTGCCATTCTCTCATTAACCCATACACCTACACTCAAGAGTTCCTCTAGATGCTGATTTGGATGCAGAACATATGGATTGGAACGAGCAGTATTTCTCCTTCACCTTGCTAATCTGAGGTCCGGTTATGTTGCCTCCCAGATCCTGCAGCGCACGGGAATTTACTTCTGAAGAGAGTTGCAACAATCTGATTGAGAAATCCCAGATTTAATCCAGCCCTCCTCAAGACATCACTGACTCTCGTCCCCCCACACAATGGGAAGCAGGGATCGCCCCTGAGCAAACACATGGAACCATGGAAAACACACTGGAGCAACAGAGAGGGCCCTGGGGAGGGGCAGGTAGGTTGTTTGTTTGTGCTGTTATTGCTTAGGAACCAAATCGTACTTCTTCACTTAAAATAGTTGACCCGCTTCACATTGACTCAACCCCCAACCTGGACTGCAGGGCAACCACAGTGATCATCTCTCCTTCATGCAGATCCCATTCCAGTCAGCAGAATCATATTACTTTGGTATAAAAATAGACATCTATATATTTTCCTCCCCCCACTTCCCCAACACCTCCCCAATTAAAAACTCAAACTTCAAAAACAAATGGTTCCAGTTCTTGGCAAAATATCTGGCAGAACAACGTGAGGAATCAATAAACTGCAGATTTAAGCCTCCTGGGACCCCCCTGCCTCCCTCCCCTCTTTGCCCCGGGAATCAGAAAGGGTTGACCCTCAAACTCACCC
Organism: Scyliorhinus canicula; assembly: GCF_902713615.1. NCBI lineage: Eukaryota > Metazoa > Chordata > Chondrichthyes > Carcharhiniformes > Scyliorhinidae > Scyliorhinus > Scyliorhinus canicula. Next base: position 12,588,617 of record NC_052171.1, on the reverse strand, counting down.
ACCCGCCCACCTATACCACTTTTTGGTCCTGTACATTTTCTTCAGTGTCTTCCACAGAGACAATGACGAGTCGTGTCAAAGATTGTGAACTCAATCTCTCTTTCACTTGTATCTGACGGGTAAACGGGAATCGAACCGTGCTGCTGGCCTGCTTGGTCTGCTTTAAGAGCCAGCGATTTAGCTGAGTGAGCTAAACCAGCCCCTAATAAAGTTTCTTGTTATTATCATCCTCGTCGCCAAGCGAGAGAGAGAGAATTTGTGCGGTGGGTTCCCGCTCTGGAATACCGAGATTGGGGATTTGGGGATGGGTACGCTTTCACCCAGCAGACAGAGGAAACGCTGGTTAAGGTGGGGGTGGTGGGGAGAGGGGATGGGGGGAGGTCTCAGTGCTGACCAGCCTCGCGGATGCGGCAGGCGACCGCGGTGATGAGGGCCGCGCCCTTCCCGCTGCCGTCCTCCGACTGCACGAACGTCACTTTGCATTTCGGGGCCAGGAGTCCGACTGTCTCGTGCATTATGGCGGAGAAGCTGCAAGAGAGAGAGAGAGAGATAATAATAATCTTTATTAAAGTGGAGAATGCGACGAGTGAACGAGGGAGCGAAACGTAAACAGGAGTCTCAGAGTGTGTGTGAGAAACACGAACTGCGCAAAACGGTAAGCATGGTAGCATTGTGGTTAGCACAACTGCTTCACAGCTCCAGGGTCCCCGGTTCGATTCCCGGCTTGGGTCACTGTCTGTGCGGAGTCTGCACGTCCTCCCCGTATGTACGTGGGTTTCCTCCGGGTTCTCCGGTTACCTCCCACAGTCCAAAGATGGGCAGGTTAGGTGGATTGGCCATGATCAATTGCCCTTAGTGTCCCTTAGTGTTGGGTAGAGTTACTGGGTTATGGGGAAAGAGTGGAGGTGTTGACCTTGGTTAGAGTGCTCTTTCCAAGAGCCTGTGCAGACCCGATGGGCCGAATGGCTTTCTCCTTCACTCTAAATTCTATTCTAGTCTATGTCTTGGAAATCAATCCAGACCAACATAAATAAATGGATGGAGAGACATTCAAGGAGTGGGACAACACTTGGGAGAAAATAAATAAAGTGGGCCGAATGGCAGAGCGGGTTCAATGGGCCGAATGGCAGAGCGGGTTCAGTGGGCCGAATGGCAGAGCGGGTTCAGTGGGCCGAATGGCAGAGCGGGTTCAGTGGGCCGAATGGCAGAGCGGGTTCAATGGGCCGAATGGCAGAGCGGGTTCAATGGGGCGAAAGGCAGAGCGGGTTCAATGGGCCGAATGGCAGAGCGGGTTCAATGGTCGGAATGGCCTTCTCCTGTCCCTGTGTTCTTCTAATGTTTAATGTTGGTCGTCTGAGATTGAAGCATGTCTGTACCCCCCCACCCTCCCTCCCCACCCCTCCAGGCCGACTTACTGTGGGTGCAGCTTGTACAGCGTCCCATCCACCCCAACAGTGACCTTGAGGTAGTCCAGGTGGCGGTTCTCCCTGATCTTGTCGACCACGGCGGCCATTCCTGCACCGCACAGCTGCGCGGCTCTGCGCGACACCACACCACACACCTCCTTCACGATGATGCTGTCGTCACAGGAGCTTTGCAGGCCCAGTTGCTGCAGGATGGCCCGAACCTGGAGCAGTGCCAGTCGATCACTGCAATAAGCAGAAAGACATCAGTAATAAACACCTTGAGCCCCAAGAGCTATATATAACTCAAAGAACAAAGAACAAAGAAAATTACAGCACAGGAACAGGCCCTTTGGCCCTCGCAGCCTGCGCCGATCCAAGTCCTTTATCTAAACCTGTCTCCTATTTTCCAAGGTCTACTTCCCTCTGTTCCCGCCCGTTCATATATCTGTCTAGATGCTTCTTAAATGATGCTTTCGTGCCCGCCTCTACCACCTCCGCTGGTAAAGCGTTCCAGGCACCCACCACCCTCTGCGTAAAAAACTTTCCACACGCATCTCCCTTAAACTTTCCCCCTCTCACCTTGAAATTGTGACCCCTTGTAACTGACACCCCCTCTCTTGGGAAAAGCTTGTTGCTATTCACCCTGTCCATACCTCTCATAATTTTGTAGACCTCAATCAGGTCCCCCCTCAAACTCCGTCTTTCCAACGAAAACAATCCTAATCTACTCAACCTTTCTTCATAGCTAGCACCCTCCATACCAGGCAACATCCTGGTGAACCTCCTCTGCACCCTCTCCAAGGCATCCACATCTTTCTGGTAATGTGGCGACCAGAACTGCACGCAGTATTCCAAATGTGGCCGAACCAAAGTCCTATACAACTATAACATGACCTGCCAACTCTTGTACTCAATACCCCGTCCGATGAAGGCAAGCATGCTGTATGCCTTCTTGACCACTCTATCAACCTGCGCTGCCACCTTCAGGGTACAATGGACCTGAACTCCCAGATCTCTCTGCACATCAATTTTCCCCAAGACCCTTCCATTGACCATATAGTCCGCTCTTGAATTTGATCTTCCAAAATGCATCACCTCGTATTTGCCTGGATTGAACTCCATCTGCCATTTCTCTGCCCAACTCTCCAATCTATCTATATTTTATTGTATTCTCTGACAGTCCTCCTCGCTATCTGCAACTCCACCAATCTTAGTATCATCTGCAAACTTGCTAATCAGATCACCTATACCTTCCTCCAGGTAATTTATGTAGATCACAAACAGCAGTGGTCCGAGCACGGATCCCTGTGGAACACCACTAGTCACCTTTCTCCATTTTGAGACACTCCCTGCCACCACTACTCTCTGTCTCCTGTTGCCCAGCCAGTTCTTTATCCATCTAGCTAGTACACCCTGAACCCCATACAACTTCACTTTTTCCATAAACCTGCCATGGGAAACCGTATCAAACGCCTTACTAAAGTCCATGTATACGACATCTACAGCCCTTCCCTCATCAATTAACTTTGTCACTTCCTCAAAGAATTCTATTAGGTTTGTAAGACATGACCTTACCTGCACAAAACCATGCTGCCCATCACTGATAAGTCTATAACTCCTCACGGTAAACATGCAATGTTCTGGCCTCAACTGTTTTCTCAGGTAACAAATCCACAGGCCAACCGCTCGCTGGGTGAAGAAATGTCTCCTCATCTCTGTCCGAAATAATCGACCCCGAATCCTCAGACTGTGACCCCTGTGTCTGGACAACCCCCACCATCAGGAACATCCGTACTGCATCCAACCTATCAAATCCTGTTAGAGTTTTATAGCTTTGTAGGAGACCCCCCTCATTCTTCTCAGCCCAGCAAATATAATCCGAACCAACTCAATCTCCCCACATACTTCAGTCCCTCCATCCCAGGAATCAGTCTGGTAAATCTTCGCTGCACTCCCTCTGGAGCAAGAACATCTTTCCTCTGATCTGGAGACCAAAACTGCACACAACATTCCTGGTGTGGCCTCAGTAAGGCCCTGTATAATTGCAGCAACACATCCCTGCTCCGGTACTCGAATCCTCTCACTGGCAACCTGGAAGTGACGCTGTGTAATGGTGGTAGTAAATAAGCCTCGGCCTAGTCAAGAGACTCCACAACCCCTGCTCTTATACTCAGAACACTGAGAAAAGATGTTCCTCATCTATTGTGGGATAAATAAATGCTCAGAGAGCTTTAACAGTCATTACAATGCAGAAAGCGGCCATCAAGTCCAATGTTTGTTCCCTGTGGCACATTCCATCAGTCTCCATTCCCTTTACCTTCCAATCTCTTTCCCTCAAATGTCCACCAAATTTTGAAATGTCCATCTTCTTGCTGGCAATCTCTGGCCTAAAACCTTACCTGGGTGCCGGCCTACCCACTCTGCCCTCAGACCCAGTCACTCACCTCTCAATGTGAGACAGGAATTTGGTCTGAAAGATGCCTCGTGTCTTCAGCCTTTCGGAGATCTTCCCTCGGAAGAGCAGGCCCCGCTTGGTGAAGTTGATCAGGATGTTGCGGACAATCTCCCCCAGGTACATCCCGCTGATCAACTTCTCAAACCTGCAGAGGCAATCGGAAAGGGGAAAGGCCTCAACACCTTTTAACTCACTGAAACCGTGGAAACCAGGGAAGAGGCCTGTGATTGGTTCAGCCTCCAGCGGAACCCATTTCTACTACCCCTCACCGATGTGACAATGTCGGTCGGTGGCTTAGTGGTCTTGTCACTGGACGAGTAATCCAGGCACCCAATGGACCCGGGTTCAAATCCCACCATAGCAGATGATGCAATTTGAGTTCAATAAAAAGCAAACCTCATGATTGCTGTAAATATACACATCAAGTTCACCAAAGCCCGTTTAGGGAAGGAAATCCTCTGTCCTTACCCACTCTGGCCCACAAGTGACTCCAGTCCCCCACAGCAATTCTGCCCCCTGAAATGGCTGGAAAGTCAGTTCAAGGACAATTCGGAGTGGGTAATAAATGCTGGCCTTGCCCAGAGATGGCCACATCTCATGGAGGGATTTGTTAAAATGGCCTCCTTCCATTTCTATTTAATAACGCGAAATCTTCCATTCGAGAGATAGAGAAAGAGAGAGAGCGAGAGAGAGAGAACAAACCTGGAGGTACCACTCCAACATCGACTAACTCAAATGCCTTGAACCCTCGACCTCAATATCTTGGCCAAGCATGCTCATGGGACAGACAGCGAGGCACTGAGGGAGGGGGGCATTGGATTGCTCTGCTTTTGATTCACCTGCCTTCTCAGAGCAGGGAACCATTCTCCTAACCCTTCTTAGCCAGGTGAGGTTACCCCTTCCCAAATCTCTTCGCGATTCTAATGCAGGTACGGAACATACAGTGAATGGTCGAACCCTCAAGAGTATTGACAGTCAGAGAGATCTAGGTGTACAGGTCCACAGGTCACTGAAAGGGGCAACACAGGTGGAGAAGGTAGTCAAGAAGGCAGACGGCATGCTTGCCTTCATTGGCCGGGGCATTGAGTATAAGAATTGGCAAGTCATGTTGCAGCTGTATAGAACCTTAGTTAGGCCACACTTGGAGTATAGTGTTCAATTCTGGGACGCCACACTGCCAGAAGGATGTGGAGGCTTTAGAGAGGGTGCAGAAGAGATTTACCAGGATGTTGCCTGGTATGGAGGGCATTAGCTATGAAGAGCAGTTGAATAAACTCAGTTTGCTCTCACTGGAACGACAAAGGTTGAAGGGCGACCTGATAGATGTCTACAAAATTATGAGGGGCATAGACAGAGTGGATAGTCAGAAGTTTTTTCCCAGGGTAGCGGGGTCAATTACTAGGGGGCATAGGTTTAAAGTGCGAGGGACAAGGTTTAGAGATGTACGAGGCAAGTTTTTTACACAGAGGGTAGTGGGTGCCTGGAACTCGCTGCCGGAGGAGGTGGTGGAAGCAGGGACGATAGTGACATTTAAGGGGCATCTTGTAAATAAATGAATAGGATGCGAATAGAGGGATACGGACCCAGGAAGTGCAGACTTGGAGGGCCGAAGGGCCTGTTCCTGTGCTGTACTTTTCTTTGTTCTTTGATTCCTCCCCTCCTTCCTGCACTCCACCTGCCGCTTGGACCCTGTTGACCTTCGAGCACCTTGTCCCAAGAAATCAATTCTGTCCAGAGGGCACTGGTGTTGTGAGCTACATCATGTGAACTACATCCCACCCCCTCACCGAGGGGGTCACCGTACCTCTGTTTGCCGGGGTTCGTGGACAGCAGGTCCACTTCACGGTCAAATTCCGTCCGGATGTCATCCAGGCAGTCATTGTCCCCAAATGCGCCCCACTCCATGTTGACACACATCCGCCCCTCGTCGCCTTCCACCATCTCCACATTCCTCATCTCTTCCATGTAGCAGGCATTGCAGCCAGTCCCTGGGGACGAGAAAATGCTCAAGATTAACCCACTCCTTGCGATCACAATAGGGAGGAAAACGGCAACAAACATTCCAAAACTGCCTTCAACATACGACCCCTGACCCTAATACAGGCCCTTCCCAGGAGTGTTAGCACCAATGTTCCACTCTGGCCCCAGACAAACGAGGAGGTTAAAAACCTGGGTTAGAGTGTGTGTTCGACTGCTGCAGTCACGTTTTTAAAGACATCGTAGTTTGAAAGGCTAGTATAATCTGGGAGCCAGGAGTGCAATTGAACCGTCGTTAATGGGCTAATAGAATTTTGTTTGGAGTAATTGGGATTCTCTGTGGAGTTAATCAGATTTCCGCTTGGTAAGATGATGTCATTGCTGGGTGGAGCTCTGGCAGCAGGTATTTTTCAGAAAGCATTCCGTTGTGAGCGCAATGAAGCTGTGACCAGAGGTGAAGCAGATCGGACTGCAGTTCAGTTAAAAGAGATTAACAGCCTTTAAAGCAGTGTAGACTTGTCTGAGGACAAGAGGGAACTGAAAGAAGCTGAGAAACAGCTTCTGAAGACAGACGGCCAGAGTTTCTGCATGGGTCTGGCAGGAGTCAGATCTTATCTTCAAAGCAGTGTCAAAGGATCTTTCTTTCTCAAAGTAGATTATCCAACAAGTAAAACAGGTATTCCCGAGTGATAAAGGTATTTTAACAATGGATTCAGAGCGGTGATGGTATCACTTGTTGTTTGAGTGGGAATAAAGATAGCAGTTAAGGGTGACTGTGATGGGTAGGATTGTTTCAGGGGTAAATGTAAGCTATTTTATGGTATAATATTAAAGATTTTAATACTGTGTTAATAATAACCTTTTTTTTAAAAATGTATTTTATTACAAACATGTATCAGAACAAGTTACAGCGAACAAACACCACGGGAAACATACTTCACAACAATCAACTATACAGTCTGTACAGATTTTTCCCTTTTTCACCCCCTCCCCTCCCCTGCGACGAACAGCTCCTCAAACACGGTCAGAAACATCCCCCAACTTTTCTCAAACCACCCCCCTTAACTCGTACTTTATCTTCTCTAACCGCAGGAAGTCTTAGAGGTCACCCAACCATGCTGCTACCCCCGGTGGCGATGCCGACCCGCCCCTCCAGCAAAATTCGCCGCCGTGCAATCAGAGGGGCAAAGGCCAAAACATCGGCCTTCCTCCTCTCCGTGAGCTCCGGCTTCTCTGAAACCCCAAATATCCCCACCAAAGAGTCCGGGTCCACTCCCTCCTCCACTATCCTGGCTAAGACCACGAACACTCCCGCCCAGAATCTTCCCAATTTTTCACAACATGTGCACATGATTCACTGCCCCCGCCCACACCTCTCACACTCATCTGCTACCCCCTGAAAGAACCCACTCATTCTCGCCTGAGCCATATGCACCCTGTGCACCACCTTAAACTGTATCAGGCTCATCCTTGCACAAGAGGAGGTCCTGTTTACCCTACACAGTGCCTCACTCCATGCTGTAAAGTTTGTTTTTAATATTCCAGATCAATTCTCTGTGTAATCACTCTTGCAACGAGGTATAGGGCGCGATTCTCCGACCCCCACGCCGGGTGAATCACGCCACGCTACCCTGGCACCCCCCCCGCGATTCTCCCACCCCCCAAAATGGCGTGTCGCGTTTAGCGGCAGGCTACTTGGAGAATCGGCGCTCGCCATTTCTAACGGCGACCGGCGATTCTTTGGCCCGGATGGGCCGACCGGCCTGCCAAACCCGACCGGTTCACGCCGGCGCCAACCACACCTGGTCGCTGCCGGTGTCAACATCGCGCGACCGCTGCATGTGGGGCCTGTGGGGGGCGGGGGGAGCATCGAGCACCACGGGGCGTGCTGAGGAGATATCTGGCCCGCGATCGGTGCCCACCGATCGTCGGGCCAGCGTCTCTAAAAGACGCACTCTTTTCCCTCCGCCGCCCCGTAAGATCAAGCCGCCATGTCTTGCAGGGCAGCGGAGGGGAAGACGGGGTGGCGACGACCAACCTGCGCATGCATGGGTGACGTCACTTAGGCGCCGCCGGCCACGTCATTCTGGCTGCGCCGCTTTGACGCAAGCATCAAGGCCCAGCATTCGAAATTCACGCGCCACCGGGGGTGGGGGGGGGGGGGAGAGAATAGGGGGTGAGGAGCCGGAGTGAAACCCTCTCCTCCCCCCCATGGCCAATCACTTGTCGGAGTGATCCGCAATGATATTGATCAACAGGACACAGGACAGACGACCAACTAAAGGACAAGATAAAACGCTTTAAATAGTTTACTTTCTCACTGACGCTCACCAACAATGAGACCAACTTCGCAGAAAGGGTCGTCATACCCACAGGACATCATCGTTCCGACAGTGTCGTTCACGATCGCTACCACCTCCAACTCAAACTCCTGCGGTTAGAGGTCAGAGACAGAACCAGTTAAAAAAGGCACTTTGCAATTCACCGGAGTCACTGTCGTCGAGTTTGACAGCACAGGAAGAGGCCAGTCTGCCCATCCATCAAGCTCCTATCCTAATCCCATTTCCCAGCACTTGGTCCGTAGCCTTGTACGCGACGGAGTTTCACGTGCTCATTTGAACATTTCTTAATAGTTGTGAGAGTTCCTGCCGCTACCACCCTTTCAGGCAGCGAGTTCCAGATTCCCATCATCCTCTGGGTGAAATATTTTTCCTCAAATCCCCTCTAAACCTCCTGCTCCTTACCTTAAATCTGTGCCCCCTGGTTATTGACCCCTCCGCTAAGGGGGAAAGTTCCTCCCTATCCACCCTATCCATGTCCCTCATAATGTTGTCCACCTCAATCAGGTCCCCCCTCAGCCTTCTCTGCTCCCTCTTGTGGCGAGACTGAGGGACAGCCAGATGGAGGCACTCGACTACCAATCTCCTGAGGGAAACCAGACTGAGGGACAGCCAGATGGAGGCACTCTACTACCAATCTCCTGAGGGAGACCAGACTGAGGGACAGCCAGATGGAGGCACTCTACTGCCAATCTCCTGAGGGAGACCAGACTCCGAGGCAACCTGATGGAGGCACTCTGCTGCCTACCTCCTGAGGCAACCAACCTGTCCTCACCTCTCTCCTCTTGATGGCTTCTCGAAGCAGGTCAACAACATCCTCTCCCTCACAGCCCGTCGCTTTGAATCCTTTGGTCCATTTTAAAAGAATGCCCTGGAGAAGATAAAGAGACAGAGGGTGTTGGCAGAAACATAAAACTAGGAGCAAAAGGAGGCCATTCAGCCCTTCTAGCCTGCTCCCCGGTTCAATATGATCAGGACTGATCTTCTATCTCAAAACCGTCTTCCCGCTTTCTCCCCACATCTCTGGATGCCATTAAAATCTAAACAATTCTCTTCCTGGAGTATGTTCAGTGACTTGGTCTCCAGAGCCTTCAAGGTAGAGTATTCCACAGCTTGACCAGTCTCGGAGTGAAGCTCAATCTGAAATAGTCTACCTCGTTTCCTGAGCTTGCACAACCAGGGAAACATTCTCCCTGCATCTACTCTGTCCAACACTGTTCGGATGACAAACGTTTCAATCAGATCCAAATTCAGGACCAATCCCTCATCGTAGGATCTCTCAACCCACTCCACCCACTTGTCTATGTCCGTTTGAAGCTCCCCACTCTTCTCCTCACAATACTTCCAAGTTTTGTAACATCTGTCTCACCTTTTGTTTCTTCAGAAGGCTGTGGAGGCCAAATCACTGAGTGTCTTTAAGACAGAGATAGATGGGTTCTTGATTAATAAGGGGATCAGGGGTTATGGGGAGAAGGCAGGAGAATGGGGATGAGGAAAAATATCAACCATGATTGAATAGCGGAGCAGACTCGATGGGCCGAATGGCCTAATTCTGCTCCTTATAGTCTTAGAATGACAAAGTGCTTTCTCCTTCCAACGAAGCCATCTTCCTTCCTTTTCACATTTTGAAATAGATCAATTATAATTGTGTCTTGTTATTGCCAAAATCATTATTCAATAAAATGGTTGTTTTAACACAATACTTGCAGTCATTTATTCCTGTTTTTCAAACCTCACCCAGCACATTTTGATGAGATATTGGCAAATAACGCAGGATTAAAGCTTGACCCCCCTCGGCGGCGCGGTGGGTTAGCACTGCTGCCTCACGGCGCCGAGGTCCCAGGTTCGATCCCGGCTCTGGGTCACTGTCCGTGTGGAGTTTGCACATTCTCCCCGTGTCCCACAACCCAAAGGATGTGCAGGTTAGGTGGATTGGTGATGCTAAATTGCCCATTAATTGGAAACATGAATTAGAACAGTACAGCACAGAACAGGCCCTTCGGCCCTCAATGTTGTGCCGAGCCATGATCATGGGTACTCTAATATTTTTTGAAAAGTTTGACCCCTCCCTCTAAGGTGCCAAAAATACATCGGAAACACATGTTGGGCGGGATTCTCCACTTTAGGGGACCAAGTCCCCATGCCCGCCGGAAAACGGGCGGGAAACACTGAGAACTTTTTCCTCGAATACACGGACCGACACAGCGGGCGTAGACCGACACAGTGGGCATGGACCCACACAGCGGGCGCTGACCCACACAGCGGGCATGGACCCACACAGCGGGCACAGACCCACACAGTGGGCGCAGACCGACACAGTGGGCATGGACCCACACAGCGGGCGCTGACCCACACAGCGGACATGGACCCACACAGCGGGCATGGACCCAATCAGCGGGCGTGGACCCAATCAGCGGGCACGGACCGAATCAGCGGGCACGGACCCAATCAGCGGGCGCGGACCCACACAGCGGGTGTGGACCCAATCAGCGGGCGTGGACCCAATCAGCGGGCGTGGACCCACACAGCGGGTGCGGACCCACACAACGGGCACCGACCCACACAGCAGGCCCGTACGGAGGAAGGTTTGTTCCCCCCACAGATCGCAATGGCCCAATGATCGTGAGCCTGGCCACCGCTGAGGCCTCCCCTCCGGAGTCAGATCCCCCACCAGGACCGCCACCGTGGCCACGGGTCCGAGCTCCCACCAGGTGGTACCAGGTGAACCACGATGGCGGGAACGCGGCCGGTCAACCACGGAGAATCACCACGTGGGCCTCTTCCAACTGCCCCGACCGGCGCCCCGTTGACAGCGCGAGACTGGCACGTACGCGGTGAATCGCGACAGCGCCGTCGCCCCAGATTTCCGGCGTGAACAGCTATTCTCCGCGCCGGGCGCGATTCTGGCACGGAGTGTCGGAGAATCCCACCCCAGAATGTTTCACCCCCTCTTCACTCTCCCCTCAAGGCAGGATTTTTCCACAACATTTCCCTCCAGTGCTCACCGACAGCTGAACTCTGGGAACCTCTCTCCTGGCAATTCATCCTAATTTACCTAGGCCGAGAATGAGTGTGAATCTGATGGGACCTGACCGCCATCATCTCTCTCTCTAAGATGTCGAATCCATCTGTAAAACTGACCTGATCCAGGTTCCGCTGTTCACACGGAAAGGAGAAGGTGAATCCCAGCGGGAGGACGCAATCCTTCATCCCCATGTACTCCAGGAAGTCCAAGATACAGTGAACAATGTGGTCAAACAACTGCAACACAAACAGAACGACCAGATATTGGAGAGCACTTATCCCCATTTCATGCAGGAAGTACAACAGCCAATTAGCACACAGCACCAACAGCAATGTCATGATGCCAAATAACATCGCGTTGGCTGGTCAGGTCACAGGGAGTAGCTTTGCTTTGGTATTTGCTTCTGAGAGAGCGACGAGGGTCACCATTTGTTGACGCATTACCCATTGAGAAGGTGGTGGTGAGCTGCCTTCTTGAGCCGCTGCAGTCCCTGAGGTGTAGGTACATCCACCGTGCTGTTAGGGAGGGAGTTCCAGGATTTTGACCCAGCAACAGGCAAGGAACATAGAACATAGAACATAGAACATAGAACGATACAGCGCAGTACAGGCCCTTCGGCCCTCGATGTTGCACCGACATGGAAAAAAACTAAAGGCCATCTAACCTACACTATGCCCTTATCATCCATATGATCCAATAAACTTTTAAATGCCCTCAATGTTGGCGAGTTCACTACTGTTGTAGGTAGGGCATTCCACGGCCTCACCACTCTTTGCGTAAAAAACCCACCTCTGACCTCTGTCCTATATCTATTACCCCTCAATTTAAGGCTATGTCCCCTCGTGCTAGCCACCTCCATCCGCGGGAGAAGGCTCTCGCTGTCCACCCTATCTAACCCTCTGATCATTTTGTATACCTCTATTAAGTCACCTCTTAACCTTCTTCTCTCTAACGAAAACAACCTCAAGTCCATCAGCCTTTCCTCATAAGATTTTCCCTCCATACCAGGCAACATCCTGGTAAATCGCCTCTGCACCCGTTCCAAAGCTTCCACGTCCTTCCTATAATGAGGCGACCAGAACTGTACGCAATACTCCAAATGCTGCCGTACTAGAGTTTTGTACAACTGCAACATGACCTCATGGCTCCGGAACTCAATCCCTCTACCAATAAAGGCCAACACACCATAGGCCTTCTTCACAACCCTATCAACCTGGGTGGCAACTTACAGGGGTCTATGTACATGGACACCGAGATCCCTCTGCTCATCCACACTACCAAGAATTTTACCATTAGCCAAATATTCCGCATTCCTGTTATTCTTTCCAAAGTGAATCACCTCACACTTCTCCACATTAAACTCCATTTGCCACCTCTCAGCCCAGCTCTGCAGCTTATCTATGTCCCTCTGTAACCTGCAACATCCTTCCGCACTGTCTACAACTCCACCGACTTTAGTGTCGTCTGCAAATTTACTCACCCATCCTTCTGCGCCCTCCTCTAGGTCATTTATAAAAATGACAAACAGCAACGGCCCCAGAACAGATCCTTGTGGTACGCCACTCGTAACTGAACTCCATTCTGAACATTTCCCATCAACTACCACTCTCTGTCTTCTTTCAACTAGCCAATTTCTGATCCACATCTCTAAATCACCCTCAATCCCCAGCCTCCGTATTTTCTGCAATAGCCGACCATGGGGAACCTTATCAAACGCTTTACTGAAATCCATATACACCACATCAACTGCTCTACCCTCGTCTACCTGTTCAGTCACCTTCTCAAAGAACTCGATAAGGTTTGTGAGGCATGACCTACCCTTCACAAAACCATGCTGACTATCCCTAATCATATTATTCCTATCTAGATGATTATAAATCGTATCTTTTATAATCCTCTCCAAGACTTTACCCACCACAGACGTTAGGCTCACCGGCCTATAGTTACCGGGGTTATCTCTACTCCCCTTAAACATAGAACATAGAACAGTACAGCACAGAACAGGCCCTTCGGCCCTCAAATGTTGTGCCAAGCCACGAGCCTTCTTGAACAAAGGGACCACATTTGCTATCCTCCAGTCCTCTGGCACTATTCCTGCAGCCAATGATGACCTGAAAATCAAAGCCAAAGGCTCAGCAATCTCTTCCCTGGCTTCCCAGAGAATTCTTGGATAAATCCCATCAGGCCCCGGGGACTTATCTATTTTCACCTTGTCCAGAATTGCCAACACTTCTTCCCTACGCACCTCAATGCCATCTATTCTAATAGCCTGGGTCTCAGCATTCTCCTCCACAATATTATCTTTTTCTTGAGTGAATACTGACGAAAAGTATTCATTTAGTATCTCGCTTATCTCCTCAGCCTCCACACACAACTTCCCACCACTGTCCTTGACTGGCCCTACTCTTACCCTAGTCATTCTTTTATTCCTGGCATACCTATAGAAAGCTTTTGGGTTTTCCTTGATCCTACCTGCCAAAGACTTCTCATGTCCCCTCCTTGCTCGTCTCAGCTCTCTCTTTAGATCCTTCCTCGCTTCCTTGTAACTATCAAGCGGCCCAACTGAAACTTCACGCCTCATCTTCACATAGGCCTCCTTCTTCCTCTTAACAAGAGATTCCACTTCTTTGGTAAACCACTGTTCCCTCGCTCGACCCCTTCCTCCCTGCCTGACTGGTACGTACTTATCAAGAACATGCAATAGCTGTTCCTTGAACAAGCTCCACATATCCAGTGTGCCCAACCCTTGCAGCCTACTTCTCCAACCTACACATCCTAAGTCATGTCTAATGGCATCATAATTGCCCTTCCCCCAGCTATAACTCTTGCCCTGCGGGGTATACTTATCCCTTTCCATCACTAACGTAAAGGTCACCGAATTGTGGTCACTGTTTCCAAAGTGCTCACCTACCTCCAGATCTAACACCTGGCCTGGTTCATTACCCAAAACCAAATCCAATGTGGCCTCGCCTCTTGTTGGCCTGTCAACATATTGTGTCAGGAAACCCTCCTGCACACATTGTACAAAGAACGACCCATCTAATGTACTCGAACTATATATTTTCCAGTCAATATTTGGAAAGTTAAAGTCTCCCATAACAACTACCCTGTTACTTTCGCTCTTTTCCAGAATCATCTTCGCCATCCTTTCCTCTACATCCCTAGAACTATTAGGTGGCCTATAGAAAACTCCCAACAGGGTGACCTCTCCTTTCCTGTTTCTAACCTCAGCCCATACTACCTCGGAAGAAGAGTCCCCATCTAGCATCCTTTCCGCCACCGTAATACTGTCCTTGACTAGCAGCGTCACACCTCCCCCTCTTTTGCCCCCTTCTCTGAGCTTACTAAAACACCTAAACCCCGGAACCTGCAACAACCATTCCTGTCCCTGCTCTATCCATGTCTCTGAAATGGCCACAACATCGAAGTCCCAGGTACCAACCCATGCTGCCAGTTCCCCTACCTTATTTCGTATACTCCTGGCATTGAAGTAGACACACTTCAAATCACCTACCTGAACACTGGCACCCTCCTGAGAAGTCAAATCTGTGCTCCTGACCTCTATACTCTCAATCTCCCGTACCCCAAAACTACAATCCAGGTTCCCATGCCCCTGCTGAATTAGTTTAAACCCCCCCAAAGAGCACTAACAAATCTCCACCCCAGGATATTGTTGCCCCTCAGGTTCAGATGTAGACCATCCTGTCTATAGAGGTCCCATCTTCCCCAGAAAGAGCCCCAGTTATCCAGAAATCTGAATCCCTCCCGCCTGCACCATCCCTGTAGCCACGTGTTTAATTGCTCTCTCTCCCTATTCCTCATCTCACTATCACGTGGCACGGGCAACAACCCAAAGATAACAACTCTGTTTGTTCTCGCTCTGAGCTTCCATCCTAGCTCCCTAAAGGCCTGCCTGACATCCTTGTCCCCTTTCCTACCTATGTCGTTAGTGCCAATGTGGACTACGATTTGGGGCTGCTCCCCCTCCCCCTTAAGGACCCGGAAAACACGATCCGAGACATCATGTACCCTTGCACCTGGGAGGCAACATACCAAACGTGAGTCTCTCTCGCTCCCACAAAATCTCCTATCTGTGCCCCTGACTATTGAGTCCCCAATTACTAATGTTCTGCTCCTTTCCTCCCTTCCCTTCTGAGCAACAGGGACAGACTCCGTGCCAGAGGCCCTTACCCCATGGCTTACCCCTGGTAAGTCGTCCCCCCCACAAGTATCCAAAACGGTATACTTGTTACTCAGGGGAACGACCGCAGGGGGTCCCTGCACTGACTGCTTCTTCCCAGTCCCTCTTACAGTTACCCATCTATCTCCAGTCTTTGGTGTAACTACTTCCCTGAAGCTCCTATCTATGACCCCCTCTGCCTCCCGAATGATCCGAAGTTCATCCAGCTCAAGCTCCAGGTCCCTAACACGGTTTTTGAGGAGCTGGAGTTGGGTGCACTTCCCACAGATGAAATCAGCAGGGACACTGACGGCGTCCCTCACCTCAAACATTCTGCAGGAGGAGCATTGTACTGCCTTCCCTGACATCACCTCTAGATTTAAAAAAAAACAAGAAAAAGAAAAAGAAAGGAAGAGTCACCTTCACGAACTGCCCCTGCTCCCGCTTCCCAACCACCGTGGGGTAGGGGGGTTGGTTAGAGGAGGAGGTAGGGTGGGAAACACTCACGAAGTGTTTCGGGTTTAACTGTCACTTGACAACAGCCCCTCCACAAACCACCTTCAACTTAGGCTGACCGCACTGCACGTATGCAAATTTCCCCAGAACAGCTGATCAGTAGCTCTGCTCTGCTGCCCTCTGCTGGATGCTTGTCTTCACTCAAACTCCTTGGGTCTCCTTCGCAGGTTCACCTTCAACTTAGGCTGACCGCACTGCACGTATGCAAATTTCCCCAGAACAGCTGATCAGTAGCTCTGCTCTGCTGCCCTCTGCAGATATATTTCCAAGTCGGGGCGGTGAGTGACTTGGAGGGGAACCTCCAGGTGGTGGGGTTCCCAGGTATCTGCTGCCCTTGTCCTTCTAGATGGTTGAGGCCGTGGGTTTGGAAGGTGCTGCCTAAGGAGCCTTGGTGAGTTGCTGCAGTGCATCTTGTAGATGGTACACACGGCTGCCACTGTGCGTCGGTGGGGGAGGGAGTGAATGTTTGTGGTTGGGGTGCCGATCAAGCTGGGGCTGCTTTGTCCTGGATGGTGTTGAGCTTCTTGAGTATTGGAGCTGCACTCATCCAGGCAAGTGGAGAGTATTCCATCACACTCCTTATACCCCACCACCTGGAGGTTCCCCTCCAAGTCACTCACCGCCCCGACTTGGAAATATATGTCCGTTCCTTCACTGTCGCTGGGTCAAAATCCTGGAACTCCCTCCCTAACAGCACAATGGGTGTACATACACCTCAGGGACTGTAGCGTTGAAGAGGGCAGCTCACCACCACCTTCTCAAGGGGCAAATTAGGGATGGGCAATAAATGCTGGGACCAACCAGCAACACATCACGCAAATTAATTTACAAATAAATTCTCAATAAGAACGCTGGCCCAGTGTTGACGGTGAAGCTGCTGAATCTAGAGACAGACCAGTCTCCATGGTGACCAGGCAGTCTTGCACTCACCTCCTCCCCTGTTCCTTCCATGGCATCCATAGGGATGGTGTAGATCTTGTTGTGCATTTCGACAGCCCGCCGCTTCCCACTCCGAACCTTCACCAGTAATACCCGGAAGTTTGTCCCTCCGAGATCCAGGGCCAGAAAATCTCCTTTCTCTGGAACAGGGAAAAAGAGGCGGACTCTCTCTGAAGTTAATACAACCCGGGACATGTTAAGGAATTGACTAGTGTGTACAAAACTCTCTCCAGACTGTCATGTGAGAGTACCTTTAAGAAATGGGTGTTTACAAATGGGTGTGTATATAAATATCTGTAGTGAGAGTACCTTTAAGAAATGCGTGTTTATTAGTGCAGTGATGTCAGAGAGTGGGTGGAGCTGGGCTGTCTGTCAGCTTTTTACTTTCATTTTAGGCTGTTTGCTGCAGGGTGTGTTTTAGTTTCGTTTTCAGTGTTGGAGCTGAAGCCAGACAGAGCAGGTGTACTGCTGATCTCTCTGCCATCAAAAGACTATCTCTTGATGATTTGGTGAATTCAGAATTATAAATGTTCTCAGTGGTGACTTTAACCGGATGTGCTTCTGTTGAAAGGTGTTTTAAGTCTTATGAATGTTAAAAGGAAAGCTTAAAGGATTACTTAGTGTTGTATTCTTTGGGGGTTGTATTTGAATTGATGGTTGCTAAGATGTTCACTGTATGTTTCAAAAAGGG
The DNA here is from genome assembly GCF_902713615.1 of Scyliorhinus canicula. NCBI lineage: Eukaryota > Metazoa > Chordata > Chondrichthyes > Carcharhiniformes > Scyliorhinidae > Scyliorhinus > Scyliorhinus canicula. Next base: position 12,571,089 of record NC_052171.1, on the reverse strand, counting down.
TAACTTGATTTTCTAGAATAAACATTGTTTTGCTTTAAAAAATACTTCTCCATTTCTGTTGTACCACACCTGTAGAGTGGGCCGTGTGCTCCCCATACCACAATCTATTAAAAGGTGTGGGTCAGGTGAACTCCATGGTACACTTTGGGGTTCTCTAAACCCTGGCCCATAACAAGACATTCTCAGCCCAGCTAACAGTTAAAACACACAATACAACTATCGGCAAATCATCCAACACTCGAATGGAATCCTCTCACAGATCAACAAAGCCTTGTTTATTCAGTGGATGTTGGCGACATTAATCGCCCTTTGAACTGTGTGAGTTGATAGGTCGGTTCAAAGGGCATTTAAGGGTCAGTGAGGTGGATCTGGGGGTCACATGTAGGCCAGACCAGGTAACGGGGGCCAATTTCGTTCCCTAAAGGACATTAGTGAACCAGGGTTTTTAGGGCAACCGTTTCTTGGTCATCATTAGATTTTTAATTCCAGAATTTCTTTTTTTTAAATAATATTTGAGGTATTTGAAAATGTTTATAACAAGTGACATCAACATGGTAAAATAAACATTCCCCCCCCAGCCCAATATTCACACACCTCAACAATACAACAATCCCACCCCTTCTGCATCTGCTGACATTTTAATTTTCCCCGAGAAAGTCGACGAACGGCTGCCACCTCCGGGTGAACCCGACCATTGACCCTCTCAAGGCAAACTTTATTATCTCGAGGCTGAGAAACCCAGCCATGTCACTAACCCAGGTCTCTACACTCGGGGGCTTCGAGCCCCTCCACATTAACAAGATCCGTCTCCGGGCTACCAGGGAGGCAAAGGCCAAGACATCGGCCTCTTTCGCCCCCTGAACTCCCAGATCTTCCAACACTCCAAAGATCGCTACCTCCGGACTCGGCAGCACCCGTGTTTTTACCACCATGGACATTGCCTTAGTGAAACCCTGCCAAAACCCTCTAAGCTTCGGGCATGCCCAAAACATGTGGACATGTTTGCTGGGCTCCCCGCGCACCTCGCACACCTATCCTCTGCCCCGAAAAACTTGCTCATCCTAGCCGCTGTCATGTGTGTCCGGTTGACTACCTTAAATTGTATCAGGCTAAGCCTGGCGCACGAGGCGGTATTAACCCTGCTTCGGGCATCCTCCCATAGCCCCGCCTTTATCTCTCCTCCTAGCTCGTCCTCCCAAATTCCAGAATTTCTATTAGAATTAGAACAGTACAGCACAGAACAGGTCCTTCGGCCCTCGATGTTGTGCCGAGCAATGATCACCCTACTCAAGCCGACATATACCTATACCAATAACCCAACAACCCCCATTAACCTTATTTTTTAGGACACTAAGGGCAATTTAGCCTGGCCAATCCACCTAACCCGCACATCTTTGGACTGTGGGAGGAAACCGGAGCACCTGGAGGAAACCCACGCACACACGGGGAGGATGTGCAGACTCCGCACAGACAGTGACCCAGCCAGGAATCGAACCCGGGACCCTGGAGCTGTGAAGCATTTATGCTAACCACCATGCTACCGTGCTGCCCACCGTGCTTTCACCATCTGCCATTGCGGGATTCAAACCCGGGCCCCTTGAGCTTGGATTACTAGCCCAGTAACAATCTCACTAGCCCCCCCTCCCCCTCCCCCATTATAATCATAAGTACCTCACAACCCCTTGAAGCACCATTTCCACTTCTAACCCGGGGGATGGGATTTTCGTCCAGTCCCGTCAGGGGGTCAGGGCCAGAAAATTCCTCCCCGGCCTTTCTTCTCGACAACGTCGAGTAGGCCGAGGCGTGACGGAACCGATGTCAAGTTCTGAAGGGGTTCCGATCAGGATGAACAGGAAGAGAATGTTTCCACTTGGTTGGGGTGGGGGTCCAAAACTACAAGGGACAACTTGGAGATTGTGACCAACAAGGGACTCAGGGGAACCCTCTCCTGCCAGTGAGGGGTGAGAACGAGGAACCGCCAAACGGTGAGGGGTGGGAATGGTTGACAAAAAAAACAGAACGGGGCAGCTCAAAGAAGCACAGGAGGATGTTGAGATGACGGAAGGGGAGTTGCGTGGAGTTTAAATACCAAGATGGACCTGTTGGGGAAAATGGGCCATTTCTGGGTGACATTCCTTTTCTCATTGGTTCACGGGAGGTGGGCGTCACTGGCACGGCCAGCTTTTATTGGCCAATCCATTCATTGCCCTTCAACAGAGTGGCTTGGTCGGCCATTTTGGAGGGCGTTTCCGAGTCAGTCACGTTGCCGTGGAGTCTGGAGTCGCGTGTAGGCCACACTAGGCAAGGATGGCAGATTTCCTTCCCCAAAACACCATCACCAATATGTGATACAAGTCGTCATAACTCAAACAATGATTCTCAATTTTGTGTTGAATTGGAATGGTCCAACAGCCAAAGGGGAGTAAAGGTTATCCTATCAGTGTTGGGCCACATGCTGAAGGGGCAGTGGACTAACCCGGTCCAGCATCCGTATCATTTCCATACCTGTCCCGTCGGGGGTGGAGCGGACGTACGTGGCCAACATCTTCACGGCGGCCGAGCAATGGGTCTCCTTTTTGAGGCCCCGTTCCATTTCCTCCCTCATCCTTCTCTTCACCTCCAGGAGCTGCGCGTCACTCAACATCAAGGTTGCCAAAATCTCCTCCCGCACCTTCTGCTGCTTGGCCAGCCGGTAGGCCACCGCCGTAACCATGGCAGCGCCCTTCCCGCTCCCATCCTCGGAGGGCAGGAAGCGGACCTCGCAGGTGGGAACCAGCCGCCTCACTGCCTTGTGCAAGCGCCTGGCAAACCTATTGCAGACAATGAAGGTCTCCATCAGGCAACTCTCAGATTTGCAGATAAACAGCCGTGACTCTTAGCATTTGAAATTCCCCCTATCCTCCCAGCATGAACAAATTCAAAGGGAATTGAGATATTTCGTTAACATTCATTTGAGGGATGTTGGCGTCGTTGGTTAGACCAGCATTTGTTGCCCATCCCTAATTGCCCCTTGAGAAGATGGTGGGTGAGCCGCTGCAGGCCGTGTGGTGTAGGGACACCCACAGTGCTGTTAGGGAGGGAGTTCCAGGATTTTGACCCCAGCGACAGTGAAGGAACGGCCGATATATTCCCAAGTCGGGGCGGTGAGTGACTTGGAGGGGAACCTCCAGGTGGTGGGGTTCCCAGGTATCTGCTGCCCTTGTCCTTCTAGATGGTAGAGGTCGTGGGTTTGGAAGGTGCTGCCGAAGGAGCCTTGGTGAGTTGCTGCAGTGCATCTTGTAGATGGTACACACGGCTGCCACTGTGCGTCGGTGGGGGAGGGAGTGAATGATTGTAAAAATAGGGAGGTCGTGCTAAAACTATACAAGGTGCAAGTTAGACCACACCTGGAATACGGTGAACAGTTTTGGTCCCCTCCCTATTTAACGAAAGATAGACTGGCTTTGGAGGCTGTCTAGAGAAGGTTCACTGGGTTGTTCCCGGGTAGGGAGGGATTTTATGAGGAGAGGTTGAGTAGGCTGGGCCTGTTCTCATTGGAGTTTAGACGAATGAGAGGCGACCTTATTGAGACATAGAGGATTCTCAGGGGGTTTGACAGGGTCGATGCTGAGATCAGGTGGTCACATCAGGTGGTCATGATCTCACTGAATAGTGGAGCAAATACAATGGGCCGAATGGCCTAATTCTGCTCCTACATCTAATTGTCTTCAGGAGCAACAAGGCTGATGCTAAGGCCCCGAAGAAATCAAATCGCCAGGGACACGTTCTTACTGCGGGTGTTTCTTGTAGACAGAGCCATCCACCCCGATGGTGGTCCGCAGTCTCTGGACCCCTTTGTTCTCCTTGATGCGCCGCAGGACAGCGGCGAGCGTGGCCGCGCAGAGGTTCGCCGAGCGGGTGGAGACGATGGTGCAAACGCGCTGCGTCGCGGCACAGTCGTCTGGCGTCGGCTGGAGGCCCAACCGGGTGAGAATCTCACAGGCCTTCTGCAGTCCATCCCTGTCCCTGTGTTGACAAGCAGAAAATAAATGATTGGCTCGACCTTTACGCCCAAGATTTGCATTCCCAGTCGTCCATCCCTCGGCGAGTCGGGGCCCTCAGGAGACGTTTTGGAAACAGGCCCCCATTTCGGAGCAGAGACCCAGAACAGGTCAATCTGAGAACAGTAACACCTGACTGGATGGAACTTTTGGCCTACCTCTCAATGGCGGAGACATATTTGGTCTCAAAGTGGCCCTTGATGAGTAGATCGGGTGAAATTATGCCACCAAACAGCAGTCCGTCCTTGGCCATCTTGACGAGGATGATTCGAACCAGCTCCCCCATGTACATCCCACTGATCATCTTCTCAAACCTGGGAGGCCAATTGAAAGGAGTTAGCTGGCTGTGCTGTGGGCTTGTAGCTGCAATGTCCCTGATTCATTCACAGGGTCCCCCAGTGGACGAACAATCCCTGCAGTGCAGAAGGAGGCCATTCGGCCCATCGAGTCTGAACTGACCCTCCGAGAGAGCACCGTGCCGAGGCCCACTCCCCGTCCCGATCCCCATAACCCCACCTAACCGGCGTATCTTTGGTGTGAGCACCCAGGGGAAATCCACGCAGACACAGGGAGAGGTTTTGTTCCATGACCCGCGCCCACCCCCTCCCCCTCCCCACCCCGCCGACACATCTAATCCTGGTGATGTACAGCCCAGCTCCGCCAATTGGGATGCAAAAGGACTCATTACCCAACAAGGCAAATGCACGTGGGATACAGGAGAACTCAATAAGGTGGATTCAAAATTGGCTTAGTGTTATAACCGGCCTGCTTACCATTGGCTGGGGACTAATGACAATCCCACAATCCTGTGGGAGTATGAGCTTCCCCAATGAGGGGGGGGGGGGGGGGGGGGGGGGGGGGGAGAAATCAATAGCAGACTCCCTGCATAAATAGAGCTGGCCAGTTTGGAACCAGCAGAGAGAGAGAGAAGTAAGCAGCAAGGGACGTTGCTGCTGCTGTTGTATATATGTGTTATTCTAAATAAATGTTATTTCTTTGTATCCTGAAAACTCGTGCTGGATTCTTTGTGGCCCTCACAGTGTGGCTTCACTGCGCCAGGGACCCAGGTTCGATTCCCGCCTGGGTCACTATCTGTGTGGAGCCTGCACATTCTCCCGGTGTCTGCGTGGGTTTCCTCCGGGTGCTCCGGTTTCCTCCCACAAGTCCTGAAAGCCGTGCTGTTAGATAAATTGGACATTCTGAATTCTCCCTCTGTGTACGCGAACAGGTGCTGGAACGTGGAGACTAGGGGTTTTTCACAGTAACTTCATTGCAGTGTTAATGTGAGCCTACAAGATTATTATTATGAGTGTCTTGGGTTACAGGAACATATAGACGGGATGGCCAAATGGGCAGAAAGGAGGCAGATGGAATTTAACCCTGAAAAGTGTGAGGTGATCCACTTTGGAAGGAGTAATGTGACAAGGAAGTATCAATGAATCGTCGGACACTGAGAAGCTCCAAGGAACAAAGGCATCTTGGCGTGTTTGACCATAGATCTCTGAAGGCAGGAGGGCAGGTTAATAGGGTGAAAAAGGCATAAGGGACTCCTGACTTTATCAATCGAAGCGCAGATGACAGAAGCAGGAAGGGAGGTCATGTTGTAGCTGTGTAGAACTTTGGAGAGGCCACAGCTGGCGTACTGTGCTCAGTTCTCGTCGCCACTCTATAGGAAGGATGTGATTGCCCTGGAGAGGGAGCAGAGGACATTCACCAGGATGTTGCCTGGGCTGGAGCCCCTGATTAATGAGATCGCATTTTCCCACCAGGTTGAATTAATTCATTGAAGTTAAAAGGCCCCTGGATCGCCCATCCAGGAACGTAATATGTCGTTACTGACTTACAGCTGCTTTCCTGGGTTGATGGAGCCTCGGTCAATCTCTCGGTCAAATTCGGTTCGAACGGCATGCAGCTCCCCCAAGTCACCAAACGCACCCCACTCCATATTGATGCACATCTGGCCTTCGTCCCCTTCCACCAAGTCAATGTGCTGCATATCTTCCATGTAACAAGCGTTGGTGCCCGTACCTACAAAAGCATTGGGCAACCCGGTTACCACCAAGAGAATAAACGCCAAGACAGTTCCCAGTTCGACTCCCAGCTTCAGAGTTCCAGGGAAGCATTGGATTTTGATCAGGTTTGTGTCACATTATCCCCACAACTGTTTTCCACTGGCAAAGCTGAGGGTCACGGTGTAAAAATAAGGGAGTTTCAGATGGAAAAGAGGTGAATTGTTTATCCCTCATATGTAAAAAGCAAGCGGGTGGCCTGGGAAAGGATTGGACCACTTAAGGACAGTGGGGGGGAATCTATGTGTTGAGCCAGAGGACTAAATGTTAATTTAGTTAATTTAGAATCATAGAATTTACAGTGCAGAAGGAGGCCATTCGGCCCATCGAGTCTGCACCGGCTCTTGGAAAGAGCACCCTACCCAAGGTCAACACCTCCACCCTATCCCCATAACCCAGTAACCCCACCCAACACTAAGGGCAATTTTGGACACTAAGGGCAATTTATCATGGCTAATCCACCTAACCTGCACATCTTTAGACTGTGGGAGGAAACCGGAGCACCCGGAGGAAACCCACGCAGACACGGGGAGGATGTGCAGACTCCGCACAGACAGTGACCCAAGCCGGAATCGAACCTGGGACCCTGGAGCTGTGAAGCGATTGTGCTATCCACAATGCTACCGTGCTGCCCCATTACTTTGCATCACTATTCAGCAAAGAAAGGGACTTTGTGGAAGATGATTCTTGGGTAGGGTGTGTGGACAGTCTGGATCATGTTAACATTGAAAAGGAGGAGGTATTAGGTCTTTAAAAATATATTATGATAAGCCTCCTGGGCCGGATGGACCCCAGAATACCGAGGGAAGCAAGGGAAGAAATTGCTGGGGCCTCGACTGACATCTTTGTTTCCTCATTGGCTGCAGATCCCAGAGGACTGGAGAATAGCTAATGTGGTACCGCTGTTTGAGAAAGGTAGCAGGGATAATCCTGGAAGCAATAGACAGCTCGGTTTTGTAAAGGGGAGGTTGTGCCTCACTAATTTGGGCAGCACGGTAGCATTGTGGATAGCACAATTGCTTCACAGCTCCAGGGTCCCAGGTTCGATTCCGGCTTGGGTCACTGTCTGTGCGGAGTCTGCACGTCCTCCCCGTGTGTGCGTGGGTTTCCCCCGGGTGCTCCGGTTTCCTCCCACAGTCCAAAGATGTGCGGGTTAGGTGGATTGGCCATGATAAATTTCCCTTAGTGTCCAAAATTGCCCTTAGTGTTGGGTGGGGTTACTGGGTTATGGGGATAGGGTGGAGGTGTTGACCTTGGGTAGGGTGCTCTTTCCAGGAACCGGTGCAGACTCGATGGGCCGAATGGCCTCCTTCTGCACTGTAAATTCTATGATAATTTGATTGAGTTTTTTGAGGAGGTGACAAAGATGATTGATATGGGGAGGGCGGTGGATGTTGTTTACATGGACTTCAGTGAAGCCTTTGACAAGGTGCCTCATGGCAGACTGGAACAAAAGGTGAAGTCACACGGGATCAGTGGTAAGATGGACACAGAACTGTCTCGGTCACAGGGATCGGTGCTGAGGCCTCTATTGTTTGTAGTGTACATAAACGATTTGGAGGAAAACGTAGCCGTTCTGATTAGTAAGTTCGCGGATGACACCAAGGTTGGTGGAACGGCAGATAGTGTTGAGGATTGTCAGAGGATACAGCAGGACATATTGTTGGAGAAGACAGCGTGAAGCAGACTGATAAGCTTGAGGAGATACTTGTCAGGAGAAAGGTAGCGCGTTTTGAAAAACTTTAGGATAGACAAGTCCCCCGGGCCTGACGGGATATATCCAAGGATTCTATGGGAAGCAAGAAATGAAATTGCAGAGCCGTTAGCAATGATCTTTTCGTCCTCGCTGTCAACAGGGGTGGTACCAGAGGATTGGAGAGTGGCGAATGTCGTGCCCCTGTTCAAAAAAGGGAATAGGGATAACCCTGGGAATTACAGGCCAGTTAGTCTTACTTCGGTGGTAGGCAAAGTAATGGAAAGGGTACTGAGGGATAGGATTTCTGAGCATCTGGAAAGGCATTGCTTGATTAGGGATAGTCAGCATGGATTTGTGAGGGGTAGGTCTTGCCTTGCAAGTCTTATTGAATTCTTTGAGGAGGAGACCAAGCATGTGGATGAAGGTAAAGCAGTGGATGTAGTGTACATGGATTTTAGTAAGGCATTTGATAAGGTTCCCCATGGTAGGCTTATGCAGAAAGTAAGGAGGCATGGGATAGTGGGAAATTTGGCCAGTTGGATAACAAACTGGCTAACCGATAGAAGACAGAGAGTGGTGGTGGATGGCAAATATTCAGCCTGGAGCCCAGTTATCAGTGGCGTACCGCAGGGATCAGTTCTGGGTCCTCTGCTGTTTGTGATTTTCATTAACGATGAAGAGGGAGTTGAAGGGTGGGTCAGTAAATTTGCAGATGATACGAAGATTGGTGGAGTTGTGGATAGTGAGGAGGGCTGTTGTCGGCTTCAAAGAGACATAGATAGAATGCAGAGCTGGGCTGAGAAGTGGCAGATGGAGTTTAACCCTGACAAGTGTGAGGTTGTCCATTTTGGAAGGACAAATCTGAATGCGGAATACAGGGTTAATGGTAGGGTTCTTGGCAATGTGGAGGAGCAGAGCGATCTTGGGGTCTATGTTCATAGTTCTTTGAAAGTTGCCACTCAAGTGGATAGAGCTGTGAAGAAGGCCTATGGTGTGCTAGCGTTCATTAGCAGAGGGATTGAATTTAAGAGCCGTGAGGTGATGATGCAGCTGTACAAAACCTTGGTCAGGCCACATTTGGAGTACTGTGTGCAGTTCTGGTCACCTCATTTTAGGAAGGATGTGGAAGCTTTGGAAAAGGTGCAAAGGAGATTTACCAGGATGCTGCCTGGAATGGAGAGTAGGTCATACGAGGAAAGGTTTAGGGTGCTAGGCCTTTTCTTATTAGAACGGAGAAGGATGAGGGGCGACTTGATAGAGGTTTATAAGATGATCAGGGGAATAGATAGAGTAGACAGTCAGAGACTTTTTCCCCGGGTGGAACACACCATTACAAGGGGACATAAATTTAAGATAAATGGTGGAAGATATAGAGGGGATGTCAGAGGTAGGTTCTTTACCCAGAGAGTAGTGGGGGCATGGAATGCACTGCCTGTGGTAGTAGTTGAGTCGGAAAAGTTAGGGACCTTCAAGCGGCTATTGGATAGGTACTTGGATTAGGGTAGAATAATGGAGTGTAGGTTAACTTCTTAAGGGCAGCACGGTAGCAAAGGACAAAGGACAAATACAAGTTTACGATTCAACCAAATTGATTTATCAAACACAATCACCCGGAGGAAACCCACGCACACACGGGGAGGACGTGCAGACTCCACACAGACAGTGACCCAGCCGGGAATCGAACCTGGGATCCTGGAGCTGTGAAGCATTTATGCTAACCACCATGCTACCGTGCTGCCCCTAATCATCTCGACTGAGTCCATCGGATTGGGAAGTGTTAACAATCTTCGGATGAATTAGTGTTGTTTTGGGATAATTTAAGAAGGGTGATTGTGTTTGATAAATCAATTTGGTTGAATCGTAAACTTGTATTTGTCCTTTGTTCATCTCACAAGGGAAGGTCCCTGGGTAAAACATTGGAGTAATAAACTAGTTGAAGTGTATGAGGTTCTACAGACAGCAATGGGGTTAAAGGTTATCAGAGGGTCAGCAGGAAGGTGGGGTTGATGTTTACTACCGGGTCATCTATGAATGGTGGAGCAGGCTCGAAGGGTCATGTGGCCTCGCCCTGCCCTAATTTCCGATATAGAATTTCCCAAATAAATTAGCCCATCCAGTTCACCTTCTTGGCTCCTCTCCCCTTGATCTTGCTCATGATCTTGTTAATAAGGACATTTCGTCTGGCACCAACTCACGGTCAATAAATGAAGAGAAGAGAGAACGAGAGGAGACAGGGCGGGGGTGAAGGTAAATTCTTTGCATGGCCCCGTAGAGGGGGAAGCAATTGGATAGCTGCTCTGCAGAGACAGGGCAGGAAAGATGGGCCAAATGGACTCTCCCAGCGTCACAGGACTCCAGAGAAAACAGCAACGTGAGCGCGAGTGCTCAATAGCTCAATGTCAACCAGTTCTGCCCGTCAAGTGCGTACATGCAGATAGAAATAAAAAATGGTGCGAGCTTTTGCAGGAGGCAACTTCCTCACGACCCATCTGTGAGTGCAGACCCCCAAGAACCAACACAGCAACATTAAAAGAAAAACAGGGTGACCTACCGACAATCAGCCCAATCTCACAGTTGTGGTCATCATAGCCGCAGCTCATCATGGTCCCGACAGTGTCATTCACCACTGCCACCACGTCGATGTCAAAGTCCTGTGGAATCAAAACAAACAGGACAATTCTTTCTCTAAAGAGAAGACAATCAATCGCAGAAATGTCCTGCCAACTACGTTTCTCCAGAGGTCACCTCCATAAATGACTGGCGCTTACCCCTCGTCGCTGAATCGCCTGCCGCAGGAGGTTAACCACATCTCTGCCCTCGACGCCACTTGCCTTGAACCCTTTCGTCCAATGCAATAGCAGACTCTGCAGTGGAGATTAGGAAATGAAATGGAACAGGAATACATGATCAATAATAGGTTTGAATAGAACTTCACCGGCAAGAGCGTCAAGAAATGTTTGACCCCAAGCCACACGAAGACCAGTGGCCTAACTGCTCAGCCACAAATACAACAGCGACAGGAATCGTTGCTTAGGAACGAGACTCCTACCTCACAGTGAGGGTGTGCACAAGGCCGAGAATAAATTCTCCCCACACGTGTCCACACTTCACCCGCAAGTTGAACCCGTCTGTCAGTGAGAACTTGCGCGCCCTCTTTTAAATGGGCAACACGCCAATGCGCCACAGAAAACTGGCTTCCTGGAGGCCTCAACGTCAACTGTGACATCCACCTCCTCCTCCGTGCTCGAGTCTTCCTCTCACAGGAAAATGCCGTACTTCCATGGCTAACTAAGAAGTGTCCAAAAACCACTTCGATTCCTCCCTCACTTTTATTTTTCGTCTTCCATTGGGACGTGGGTGTCTCTCAGCTCCATCCCCAATTTCCCTGTTGGCTCGCTTGGCTATTTCAGAGGGGCACTAAAGAGCCAACCACATTGCTGTGGGGTCTGGAGTCAAGTATAGGCCGCACCAGGGTAAGGACGGCAGATTTCCTTCTATAAAAGGGGCGTTCGTGAGCCAAAAGGGCTTTTACGACAAATTGATAGGCCACCGGTACAAAGACCAGGTTTCGATTCAAGATTTTCTTTTGAAAGAAATTTAATTCATTCGTGAGTGGAACTTGGAGGCCACGGTGGTTTTTGAACCCTTAATTCAGAGTTACTAGCCCAGTGACTTGAAGACTATAAGACCATAAGACAAAGGAGCATAATTAGGCCATTTGGCCCATAGAGTCTCTTCCGCCATTCAATCATGGCTGATATGTTTCTCATCCCCATTCTCCTGCCTTCTCTCCGTAACCTCTGACCCCCGTATTGATCAAGAACCTATCTATCTCTGTCTTAAAGACACTCAGTGAATTGGCCTCCCCAGCCTTCTGCGGCAAAGAGTTCCACAGATTCACCACCCTCTGGCTGAAGAAATTCCTCCTCATCTCTGTTTTAAAGGATCGTCCCTTCAGTCGGAGATGGTGTCCTCTGCTTCTAGTTTTTCCTACAAGTGGAAACATCCTCTCCATGTCCACTCTATCCAGGCCTCGCAGTATCCTGCAAGTTTCAATAAGATCCCCCCCTCATCCTTCTAAACTCCAACGAATACAGATGCAGAGTCCTCAACCATTCCTGATACACGAAGCTCGATCGAGATAGAGATCTCGGCAGCGTGGTGGCACAGTGGTTAGCACTGCTGCCTCACGGCACCGAGGTCCCAGGTTCGATCCCGGCTCTTGGTCCCAGTGTCCGCGTGGGTTTCCTCCGGGTGCTCCGGTTTCCTCCCACAGCCCAAAGATGTGCAGGTTAGGTGGATTGACCATGATAAATTGCCCTTAGGTTCGGTGGGGTTATGGGGATAGGGTGGAGGTGTGAGTTTAAGTAGGGTGCTCTTTGCGAGAGTAAGTGCAGGCTCGATGGGCCGAATGGCCTCCTTCTGCACTGTAAATTCTATGATTGAGACTCATGACGGCCCAGAGGATTGCAGCATGATGCCCTCCGTCACGCCAGTTATGTTCACCGCTACGTGTCCACAGCAGTGGTGAGAGTTCGCTCACCTCATCGAGCTTCGACTGTTGGCAGGGAAAGGAGAAGGTGAATCCGAGGGGCAGTTTCTTATCCTTAATGTCCAATTCCTCCATGACATCACCCAGACAGTTAGCAATGTGATCAAACAGCTAAAAGAGGGGGAAAAAAAAGACAGTTCAATATGCAGTACCGTGAGGAAAACAACAGAGGGCGATGGAATACTGTCAACTGAACAACTTTCCATGTGAGATGAAGGGCTGGTAGGAAAGTGAGTAGAGAGAGAGGGAGAGAGAGGAAGGAAACAATTAGTTATATTCCTCTAATGTTGACTCATTTATTCCTTGCCGCAGCCTCCAGACACCCTCGAGTCCAGGAAAGATGCTCACTTTCAGCATCCTGACCCAAGCAAACCGATTCAGCGAATAAAACATGTCAATTGGTCAAATCGAAGGGGTTGTGACATCAAAACAAAAGCCTGTGGGACCCGGGAAATATATGTAACCTTTCCAAATTTCGCTGATGGTGTAAAGCTAGGCAAGAATATGCGTTGCGAGGAAGACTTAAAGCTGTTACAAAGGATGTGGACAGACTTTGTGAGGGGGCAAGAACATGGCAGAAGTAATAGAATGTGGAAAAATGTGAGGCCATCCTATTGGCTGAAGGAACAGATGTGCAGTGTATTTCCAAAATGGTAAGAAATGAGAAAGTGAGGATCTACACTTGGGTATCCTGGTCCGTATGTAGCTGAAAGCTGAAAGCTAGCGTGCAGATGCAGCAAGTTATTAGGAAGGTGAATTGTATGTTTGGCAGGTAGGATCAAGGAAAACCCAAAAGCTTTCTATAGGTATGTCAGGAATAAAAGAATGACTAGGGTAAGAGTAGGGCCAGTCAAGGACAGTGGTGGGAAGTTGTGTGTGGAGGCTGAGGAGATAAGCGAGATACTAAATGAATACTTTTCGTCAGTATTCACTCAAGAAAAAGATAATATTGTGGAGGAGAATGCTGAGACCCAGGCTATTAGAATAGATGGCATTGAGGTGCGTAGGGAAGAAGTGTTGGCAATTCTGGACAAGGTGAAAATAGATAAGTCCCCGGGGCCTGATGGGATTTATCCTAGGATTCTCTGGGAAGCCAGGGAAGAGATTGCTGAGCCTTTGGCTTTGATTTTTAGGTCATCATTGGCTACAGGAATAGTGCCAGAGGACTGGAGGATAGCAAATGTGGTCCCTTTGTTCAAGAAGGGGAGTAGAGATAACCCCGGTAACTATAGGCCGGTGAGCCTAACGTCTGTGGTGGGTAAAGTCTTGGAGAGGATTATAAAAGATACAATTTATAATCATCTAGATAGGAATAATATGATTAGGGACAGTCAGCATGGTTTTGTGAAGGGTAGGTCATGCCTCACAAACCTTATCGAGTTCTTTGAGAAGGTGACTGAACAGGTAGACGAGGGTAGAGCAGTTGATGTGGTGTATATGGATTTCAGTAAAGCGTTTGATAAGGTTCCCCACGGTCGTCTATTGCAGAAAATACGGAGGCTGGGGATTGAGGGTGATTTAGAGATGTGGATCAGAAATTGGCTAGTTGAAAGAAGACAGAGAGTGGTAGTTGATGGGAAATGTTCAGAATGGAGTTCAGTTACGAGTGGCGTACCACAAGGATCTGTTCTGGGGCCGTTGCTGTTTGTCATTTTTATAAATGACCTAGAGGAGGGCGCAGAAGGATGGGTGAGTAAATTTGCAGACAACACTAAAGTCGGTGGAGTTGTAGACAGTGCGGAAGGATGTTGCAAGTTACAGAGGGACATAGATAAGCTGCAGAGCTGGGCTGAGAGGCAAATGGAGTTTAATGTGGAGAAGTGTGAGGTGATTCACTTTGGAAAGAATAACAGAAATGCGGAATATTTGGCTAATGGTAAAATTCTTGGTAGTGTGGATGAGCAGAGGGATCTCGGTGTCCATGTACATAGATCCCTGAAAGTTGCCACCCAGGTTGATAGGGTTGTGAAGAAGGCCTATGGTGTGTTGGCCTTTATTGGTAGAGGGATTGAGTTCCGGAGCCATGAGGTCATGTTGCAGTTGTACAAAACTCTAGTACGGCCGCATTTGGAGTATTGCGTACAGTTCTGGTCGCCTCATTATAGGAAGGACGTGGAAGCTTTGGAACGGGTGCAGAGGAGATTTACCAGGATGTTGCCTGGTATGGAGGGAAAATCTTATGAGGAAAGGCTGATGGACTTGAGGTTGTTTTCGTTAGAGAGAAGAAGGTTAAGAGGTGACTTAATAGAGGCATACAAAATGATCAGAGGGTTAGATAGGGTGGACAGCGAGAGCCTTCTCCCGCGGATGGAGGTGGCTAGCACGAGGGGACATAGCCTTAAATTGAGGGGTAATAGATATAGGACAGAGGTCAGAGGTGGGTTTTTTACGCAAAGAGTGGTGAGGCCGTGGAATGCCCTACCTGCAACAGTAGTGAACTCGCCAACATTGAGGGCATTTAAAAGTTTATTGGATAAGCATATGGATGATAAGGGCATAGTGTAGGTTAGATGGCCTTTAGTTTTTTTCCATGTCGGTGCAACATCGAGGGCCGAAGGGCCTGTACTGCGCTGTATCGTTCTATGTTCTATGTTCTATGTTAATCGTTCAGAGGGTCTGTACAGACTTCATGGGCCAAATGGCCTTGCTGATAGAGTCAGTGTAGAGGGAGCGTTACTCTGTATCTGACCCCGTGCTGTACCTGTCCTGGGAGTGTTTGATGGGGACAGTGTAGAGGGAGCTTTACTCTGTATCTAACCCCGTGCTGTACCTGTCCTGGGAGTGTTTGATGGGGACAGTGTAGAGGGAGCTTTACTCTGTATCTAACCCCGTGCTGTACCTGTCCTGGGAGTGTTTGATGGGGACAGTGTAGAGGGGGCTTTACTCTGTATCTAACCCTGTGCTGTAACTGTCCTGGGAGTGTTTGATGGGGACAGTGTAGAGGGAGCTTTACTCTGTATCTAACCCCGTGCTGTACCTGTCCTGGGAGTGTTTGATGGGGACAGTGTGGAGGCAGCTTCACTCTGTATCTAACCCCGTGCTGTACCTGTCCTGGGAGTGTTTGATGGGGACAGTGTAGAGGGAGCTTTACTCTGTATCTAACCCCGTGCTGTACCTGCCCTGGGAGTGTTTGATGGGGACAGTGTAGAGGGAGCTTTACTCTGTATCTAACCCCATGCAGTACCTGCCCTGGGAGTGTTTGAAGGGGACAGTGTAGAGGGAGCTTTACTCTGTATCTAACCCCGTGCTGTACCTGCCCTGGGAGTGTTTGATGGGGACAGTGTAGAGGGAGCTTTACTCTGTATCTAACCCCGTGCTGTGCCTGTCCTGGGAGTGTTTGATGGGGACAGTGTAGAGGGAGTATTACTCTGTATCTAACCCCGTGCTGTACCTGCCCTGGGAGTGTTTGATGGGGACAGTGTAGAGGGAGCTTTACTCTGTATCTAACCCCGTGCTGTACCTGCCCTGGGAGTGTTTGATGGGGACAGTGTAGAGGGAGCTTTACTCTGTATCTAACCCCGTGCTGTGCCTGTCCTGGGAGTGTTTGATGGGGACAGTGTAGAGGGAGCTTTACGCTGTACCCAACCTGGGAGGTTCTCTCTTTGTCTCGGTCTGTGGTGGGAGGAATCAATGTGCAGAGTAGCGGAAAATAAAGACTGCCCTTGTCCATTGGTCATTACAATGAAGGTGCAGCAAGATATTAAGAAGGCGAATAGTAAGATGATCTTTATCGCAAGAGGATTTGAGTACAGGAGTTGTGAGGTTCTGCTTCAATGGTCTCGGAGATTGGTTAGACCATACTTGGAGCACTCTGAGCTGTTGTGGTTCCTTTACCTGAGGAAGGAAATTATTGTTATAGAGCGAGTGGAACAAATGATCACTAGACTTGACGCGGGGGTGGTGATTTGATTTGAACGTAATTCATAAAGGACACTCGTGATGGTTGAGCGAGGCCTGGTGCAAGGGTAGGATTCAGGTTGGAAGGTGCGGTTAATAGCCAGGCGGGCGAGGCTGGTGCGGACAAAGGCCGGGATAGGGATGCTCACCTGAGTGCCGGTGCCGTGCATGATGTCCTCCGGAATGGCACAGATCCGATTCTCAATCTGCACATTCTGTTTGCCATTGTCGGAAACCTTGACTCTCAGCACGCGGAAGTTGGTGCCTCCCAGGTCGAGGGCCAGGAAATCGCCACTCTCTGCCAAGACAGGAAAAGATGGAGTTATTCTTCCAAAGTGCTTGCCACACGACAACAGAAACGGCTTATTGAGCCAGTTTTGTGCACACATAGTTATTTAGGAGATTTCTTTTTGCATTGAAGAGTACAGGAGTCGGTGTGAAGGAGCAAATTTGGTTACAATTCTGCCAGGCATCATGGTTGATACCTGGTACCTTCGCCATGTCCTGCCAGGAGGCGTGCCACGTAGAGAACAATGTACCTCACTGTGTCACAGCTCCTGTGTACAATTAAAACACTCTCAGAAATTTGGTCGGTCTTCGAAGGCAGCTACCCCATTTTGAATAATAATCGCTTATTGTCACGAGTAGGCTTCAATGAAGTTACTGTGAAAAGCCCCTAGTCGCCACATTCCGGCGCCTGTCCGGGGAGGCTGGTACGGGAATCGAACCCGCGCTGCTGGCCTTGTTCTGCATGGCAAGCCAGCTATTTAGCCCACGGTGCTAAACCAGCCCCAGAATAATCCAGAATGAAAAGTTTAATGATGACCATGTGTCGATTGCTGTCAAACCCCATCGGGTTCGCTAATTTTCTTTAGGGAAGGAAATCTGCCGTCCTTACCCGGTCTGGCCTACATGTGACTCCAGACCCCACAGCAATCATAGATTATCATAGAATTTACAGTGCAGAAGGAGGCCATTCGGCCCATTGAGTCTGCACCGGCTCTTGGAAAGAGCACCCTACCCAAGGTCAACACCTCCACCCTATCCCCATAACCCAGTCACCCCACCCAACACTAAGGGCAATTTTGGTCACTAAGGGCAATTTATCATGGCCAATCCGCCTAACCTGCACATCTTTGGACTGTGGGAGGAAACCGGAACACCCGGAGGAAACCCACGCACACACGGGGAGGATGTGCAGTCTCCGCTCAGACAGTGACCCAAGCCGGAATCGAACTTGGGACCCTGGAGCTGTGAAGTAATTGTGCTATCCACAATGCTACCGTGCTGCCCCAATGTGGTTGACTCTTCAACGCCCTCTGAAATGGCCCAGCGAGCCCAGTGTATAATGGATGGCATGGCAGCACAGTGGTTAGCACTGTTGCTTCACAGCGCCAGGGTCCCAGGTTCGATTCCGGCTCGGGTCACTGTCTGTGTGGAGTCTGCACGTTCTCCCCGTGTCTGCGTGGGTTTCCTCCGGGTGCTCCGGTTTCCTCCCACATGTCCCAAAAGACGTGCTGTTAGGTGAATTGGACATTCTGAATTCTCCCTCTGTGTACCACAACAGGCGCCAGAATGGGGCGACTAGGGGATTTTCACAGTAACTTCATTGCAGTGTTAATGTAAGCCTACCTGTGACAATAAAGATTATTAGCCACTCCAGTTTAAGGGCAATTAGGGATGGGCAACAAACGATGGCCGAGCAAATGACACGCGCATCTTGTGAAAATGTTTCAAGAATGATCTTTGTTGAAGTGTAACATTCAGAACTGCACGTAGATGTGGTGTGTGATGCAATCATTACATCCTCATGAGAATTCAAAACTCATGAAGCACTGCCCCCTCGATCATACTTCCGATTGTAGTTTTGCAATAAACCACATTGTTTTCCTGGAATCGATTCATTTTTTTAAAAACGTAAAACCTTAATTTCCAGCCCTTTGTGAAACCCCTGCCCATTTCCCCCTCCGATAAGACACCCATTTTTTCCGCTCTTCGAGTTTGAACTCTCCACGTTGAATTCTATCCACTGGACTCGCATTTAGTCTGCCCATGTCCCTTGGTACCATCCTGCTGCCTGTCTAAACTCACCCTGCCTGCCAGCTCAGAGACGGAGAAACGGAACCGGGCCTAGCGATTCCTATGGCAGGCACCCTATTTGCTCGTCCGTCGCCCGGGGGGGCTTATAGCTGGAGGGGCTCCACTCCATAGCAACACAGCTGACTAGGTGTCCCTCTCACCCTAACCGCCAGTAATTGGCGTGTTTGAAGGATTGGCAGGTCGACACATTCAACCTGCAAACTCCAGTCCAAAGCTGTGCCAATTAGGCAGCGTTGCGGGGACAGGGCAGAGCAGGAATGGGCCTACCTCGGGTGTTCTTTCAGAGGGTCGGTGCAGACCCGATGGGCCAAATGGCCTCCTTCCGCACTTGCGGAATTCTATGAATCTCGCCACTCAGTTCACTTTGTGTCAAGGGACAGGTTGTTAGCAGAATAAGGGAACATAGACTCAAGTCGAAAGTGGCCAGGCTTCAGCCTGACTAGCAGGTTTTGCCTGTTTCTGAAATGTTACTTTGCGCAGGCCGTTTGCGACACATCGATACCGGCCTTTAAGCATTCCCTAACAAACGTGCTCAGGAACGTAAAGGTTTACATCAAAGTCTCAGCTGTCATTTTTAGACCAGCGTCTAATCGGCCTCGCGCTCACTCGACCGTCGACGAAAGTCCGGAGGAGAATAATAAAGGATCTTTGAGCGTAGATTCACAAGGGTGGGTTTGAAGAGATTGGTGGAAAGATTAGAATGAAAATGAGGAACAATTCTTGCAGAGGTTTGTGGGAGTCTGGAGCTCACTGCCCCGACAGGGTAGGCGAACGAGGCAGAAACTCATTTTTTAAAAGATTGATTTAAATTTTTCCAATTCAGGGGCAATTTAGCATGGCCAGCACGGTAGCATGGTGGTTAGCATAAATGCTTCATAGCTCCAGGATCCCAGGTTCGATTCCCGGCTTGGGTCACTGTCTGTGTGGAGTCTGCACGTCCTCCCAGTGTGTGCGTGGGTTTCCTCCGGGTGCTCCGGTTTCCTCCCACAGTCCAAAGATGTGCGGGTTAGGTGGATTGGCCATGATAAATTGCCCGTTGTGTCCTAAAAAGTAAGGTTACGGGGGGGTTGTTGGGTTACAGGTATAGGGTGGATACGTGGGTTTGAGTAGGGTAATCATTGCTCGGCACAACATCGAGGGCCGAAGGGCCTGTTCTGTGCTATACTGTTCTATGTTCTATGTTCAATCCACCTACCCCGCACATCTTTGTGGGCTGTGGGGGTGAGACCCACGCAGACACGGGATGAATGTGCAAACTCCACACGGACAGTGACCCGGGGCCGGGGTCGAACCCGGGACCCCGGCGCAGTGAGGCAACAGTGCTAACCACTGCGCCACCGTCCCGCCGGATATTCAAACACTCCTGCCGCAATCTGGAGAGCTGGATTCTGACAAACCGCTCAATGCAAAGCCAATAAAGAGGATACTATTAGTTTGCACAATTTATCAGGCCTCTTATCTTTGAGTGAAAGGAAATAGCTTTTACATCTATCAGCGAGCAAATGCGCAACAACTTTCAAGAGTAACACAGCAACGGATAAGAGGTCAGGGGCGTTTACAAAGAGTAAATTCAGAGGCAGATTAAAAGCTGATGTTGCAATATCAACATCCTGTTCGCCAATTGAAACACTCTCGGGTTGAAGCTCCTGCCTCTGGCGAGCTGGCTTGTGCCCCGTGGCACCCCTCTGCCTGGTCCATTGGCAGCTCAGCTGCCAGTTGATGCAAGCTCCGTGCCAGCATCGAGGGAGGGCCTCGGGTGCAGAACTGCTCCTTCAGCAGTGCGGCCGCTGCACAGAGCAAATGTGCTGCGTCGGGGAGATCTGGGACAATGACACACGGCTAACCACAGGGACACACTCACACAAAGGCATTGCTGTCCAACGCACATTCCAGCAGACTGGGGCCAACCCACGGCAGGTGGCAAATACAACCAAACCCAATTGACATGGCTGGAATGGGCGTTAATGCAGGGCTTGGATTCGGGATAAAACACGGTGTTCCACAGAAACCCCACCCCAGCACCACCCTGTGGGGATCGTGCCCACTGCACTCTGCAGGGACTGCCTTTCACGAGGAACATGCCCCGATACATCAGCTGGAACTGTAACCAGCACCGTTATGTTCCCGCTTGCTGATGCTGGTCATCGCCTGGCACTTCTGTGGCGCGAATGTAACTAACCACTTGTCAGCCCCAAGCCTGGATATTGTCCAGGTCTTGCTGCATTTGGACATGGACTGCTTCAGCATCTGAGGAGTCGCGAATGATGCTGAACATTGTGCAGTCATCAGCGAACATCCCCACTTCTGACCTTATGATGGAGGGACGGTCATTGATGAAGCAGCTAAAGATGGTTGGGGCCTAGGACCCTACCCTGAGGAACTCCTGCAGTGATGTCCTGGAGCTGAGATGATTGACCTCCAACCACCACAACCATCTTCCTTTGTGCCGGGAATGACTCCAGCCAGCGGAGAGTTCTCCCTGATTCCCATTGACTCCAGTTTAGCCCGGGCTCCTTGATGCCGCACTCGGTCAAATGCGGCCACTATGTCAAAGGGCAGTCACTCTGACCTCACCTCCTCATTCAGCCCATAGAACATAGAACATAGAACAGTACAGCACAGAACAGGCCCTTCGGCCCTCGATGTTGTGCCGAGCAATGATCACTCTACTCAAACCCAGGTATCCACCCTATACCCGTAACCCAACAACCCCCCCCCCCCCCCTCCCCCTTACTTTTTAGGACACTACGGGCAATTTAGCATGGCCAATCCACCTAACCCGCACATCTTTGGACTGTGGGAGGAAACCGGAGCACCCGGAGGAAACCCACGCACACACGGGGAGGACGTGCAGACTCCGCACAGACAGTGACCCAGCCGGGAATCGAACCTGGGATCCTGGAGCTGTGAAGCATTTATGCTAACCACCATGCTACCGTGCTGCCCATGTTTGAGCCAAGGCTGGAATGAGGTCAGGAGCTGAGTGACCCTGGCGGAATCCAAACCGAGCGTCCGTGAGCAGGTTATTGCTGAGTAAGTGCCGCTCGATAGCACTGTCGACGATACCTTCCATCAGTTTGCTGATGATTCAGGGTTGGGTCGGTTACCACTTTGCAAACTATCCCAAGGTGCGATTTTTTGTTTGGAATCTTGCAGGACAAGACTTGAACACATTCACCGCACAGACACGAAGCTTGAAGGCGGAGTTTACTTTCAAAACACAATGTTTGATGATACAGAGGACGCAAGAGACAAAACAATTCGCAATCTCCCTTGGTGCCTCGTCAATATTGCAATGATCTGTGCAATGCGTTGGCTGCTTTGTTAGGGTTTAGAATTCATGTTTGGGAACACAATGTTCACAACTGCAACCCCTCCACGGCTCGTAGGAATGTCAGACATCGAGGAGTGTCAGAGGTCATTTCAGAGATTAAACACAGCGAACCCTCAGGTTGTGATCACGCCTATGTCATCCTTGCCCCCCCCTGCCCCCCGGCCCGAGCTGCTGCCCACCTCTCCTTTGTCCCGCACCTCGTACACCCCTACCCTCTAAACGCACGTACAGTGGCTGGATATATAACTTAATGGATTGATGTATAGAAGATGCTGAACAGTATTGGCAAGATGGATGTCCAGAGCTGACACTCACAAACAGAATCATAGATTCCTTACATTGCAGAAGGAGGCCATTCGGCCCATCGAGTCTGCCCTGACCCTGTGAAAGAGCACCCTACCTAGGCCCACACGCTCACCCTATCCCAGTAACCCCACCTCACCTTTTTGGACACTAAGGGCAATTTATCATGGCCAATCCACCGAACCTGTACATCTTTGGACTGTGGGAGGAAACCGGAGCACCCGGAGGAAACCCACGCAGACACGGGGAGAGCGTGCAGACTCCGCACAGACAGTGACCCAAGCCGGGAATCGAACCCGGGACCCTGGAGCTACGAGAGGGCTGTGCGGCTTTGGAACTCTCTTCCTCGGAAGGCGGAGGAAGCGGGGTCACGGAGCATTTGTGTGGCAGAGATAGATTGATCCCTCTGCCCGATCAGAATCTCAGGTCATCGGGGGGGGGGGGGAGAAATAGATTGGGAATGCAGGAACCCGTAACACAAACAGCTCAGCCACGATCGTGCTGAATGGCAAGGCAGGCTCGAGTGGGCCGAAAGGCCTACCTTTGCTGATTTGTGTGTTTGCAATGAATAAATCTGGAATTGTCGCTCATCGCGGTAATGGGTTGCCATGACAACTATCGTTGAGTCTCTAAGAACCCATGGGGTTCACTCATATCCTTTCAGTAAAGGAAATCTGCCGTCCTTACCCGGTCTGGCCTACACGTGACTCCAGACCTCACAGCGAATGGGGTTGACTGTTAGCTGCCCCGGGGAAGCGGCTAACAAGCCAACCGATTAAAGGGATCAGCCCTAAATGAGGGCCTGGCCCAGCGAAACCAGGAGCGGTGTCAGGATCTCTGAGGCAGGAAGAAGGGAGGTGCTTATTGATGGGAGGCCAGGCTGGTGGGCCAGACAGTTTACCGTGTCCCTCATTGCCCCGTGCTTGTCGCGCTTCCCTAACTGACGGGGCCCTGAGGGAAACAGGAAGCTACCTTGCGAACAACAAGAAGGTGTCGTCATAGCAACTGCAGCCATCTGTGTGATGTGCATCTCCCAAGGCTCCCCAACTGGCCCAAGCTGGGTTTTAGTGGAAGCAACTATGTTATTGACAGAAGCGCAGGATCACCATACCTCAGGGGAGGGGCAAATTCCAGATGGCGGGGCCTTCATGAATTACCTCAGACAGTACAGGAATTTAGCGTGGCCACCCCCCCTCCCCCCAATCGCTCCCGTGTGCGCTGCTACAGGCTCCAGTGCGGTGATTATCTAATTTGTTCCCCCATCTAATTCCTCCCCCCCATTTCAGTGCAAGAGAAGCAAATACAAGAACATGCAAACTCCCGGCAGAGGCTAGTATTGAACCTGGCGTTGTGAGGCAGCAGTGCTGACCACTGTCGCACCGTGCCATCCTCAAATTCAAATTGCGCCAGCAACCATGGTAGGCCTTGAACCTATGTCCCCAGAGACTCTGGAGTGCTCGTTTGGTGACATCACCATCTTCCCCTCCAGTTTTAGAAATTAATAAATGATTGATTACAATCTGAAATCTGTGCCCCCCCCCCCCTCCCCTCCACCAACTCCCCCAACTCCCAGCCCCATCAGCTAATGGGAACAGCCTTTCCTAGTCCAGCCTATTTAAACTTGCCCCAATCTTATGCACCTCCATCAAATCTCCCCCTCAACCTCTTTCGCTTCAAGGAGACCAACTCCAGCTTCCACAACCTCACCTTGGAGCTAAAATCCCCCTCATCCCCCGCTCTGGTAAATCGCCCTCCGCATCCTCGCGAAGGCCCTCACATCCTTCCTAAAGTGTGGCGACGAGAACTGGACACAGTACCCTAGCTGGGGCCTAATCAGAGCTTTGTAAAAGGTTCGGCCTAACTTCCAGGCTTTTGTACTCACCGCCTCTATTTAAGAAGGCCGAGCTCCCACTGTCCTCATAATATATCCTGCCACCGAGCTCGAAGCACAGCAACGTCCATTTTAAGCAACTGCTGCCACTAAACCATTTTGTTTCGCTCTTCAAACACTCAGTCATCCATTGCCCAAGAGCTTGAGTGCAGGGTGAAAACCGCCAGCGATATTTTTCTCGAATCGCCAACATTCAAGGGCACCATGACAGTGCTGGACGACACAGGGCCACAGTAATTCGGGCCTGGAGCAGGAGTGGATTGGGCAATGAAGGGACCCGCTCACACCCGTCTCCAAAAACAATCCCCCTTACCTGTTCCGTCGGGAGTCGACCGGACGAACGTGGGCAGCATCTTGAGGGACGAGGTGGGGTTGGTATCTTTCCGGAGGCCCTGCTCCATCTCGATCAGGAAGCGGTTGGAAATGTCGTGCAGAGCTTCGTCCGATAGCCGCATGTGGTAGAGGTATTTGTCCACCTGCAGACAGAAGACACAGGAGTCAGGGGCAGGGGACGGTTTTCCAAGGTCACGTGACCACTCCCTCATTCGTTGGGACATCCACAAGTCAGGAACGTCCAGCCAGGGAAATTCATAAGATCATAAGCAATAGGATCAAGGGTAGACCACTCGGCCCCTCCAGCCTTCTGTCCCACTCATGGCCGACCTGACTGTGGTCTCAATTTAACATTCCCCCCTGACAGGATCTTGTTAATCAAGAATCTATCCAGCTCTGCCTTAAAGAGAGTGCTTCCATCGTCTTTTGAAGTAAAGTGTTCTAAGGTCTCGCCACCTCAGAGAGAAGGTTATAGAACATACAGTGCAGAAGGAGGCCATTCAGCCCATCGAATCTGCACAGACCCATTTAAGCCCTCACTTCCACCCTATCCCAATAACCCCTCTAAACCTTTTTGGACACGAAGAGGCAATTTATCACGGCCAATCCACTTAACCTGCACGTCTTTGGACCGTGGGAAGAAACCAGAGCACCCGGAGGAAACCCACGCAGACACTGGGAGAACGTGCAGACTCCGCACAGACAGTGACCCAGCGAGGAATCGAACCTAGGACCCTGGTGCTGTGAAGCCACAGTGCTAACCACTGTGCTACCTTGCTGCCCAGAATGAGCCAGGCTCCACTGCTTTCTGATGGAAGAGAGTTCTGCCAGGTCACAAGCCTCAGAGAAAAACAATGTCCTCATCTGCATCTTAAATGGGAGCCTTCTTATTCGGAGACTTTCCCCACACACCCCCACGTTCTAGATTCAGTTCTGAAGGGGAAACACCCTCCCAGCATCCACTCTGTCATAGCCTCTTCTTCAGGGTTTCAATCAGATCCCCTCTCGTTCTTCTAAATGCACAACCTGGCTCAGTCATTCCTCATAAGACGGACCCCTTCATCCCAGCAATCACCCCAGTGAATCTTCTCGGAATCCATAGGAATCCCGACAGTGCAGAGGGAGGCCATTCGGCCCATCGAGTCTGCACCGATGCTCTGAAAGAGCACTCTACCTAGGGGTAGGAGGAGAGGCTGGGAAAGTGGAATCGAGGAGGTTGATTCCGTGTGAGGAATCTCGGGGAGGTGCAACGCGCTGTGGAGCCACCCACAGTTAAGGGCTCCAAACTATTTTCGTGAACCTCTTCAGTTGCCAGAACTGCACGCTGACGTACACCCAATGGGAGTAGGCCGTCGAACCTGCTCCGCCGTTCATTGGATGATCCGATTGTAACCGTCACCCTAAATTGCTGCCTGCCCCCAATGACCTTTGACCTTGTTAATCAAGAATCTATCCACTTCTGACTTCCGGTAGCGGCAATGACCAGCTGAGCCGCACGTTCGGAGGCTCCCGGATAAAACGGACTTCGGGGCTTTTTTAAAGGCCAACGGAGCTTAAGAGGCAAATCCCGACGGGGGAAAGAGGCCAGGAGTCGCCCCAGAGGTCCCATGGTGCAGACCAGGTGCGGAGCAGGGAGAGAATCAGGAGGAAAAACTCTTGAAAAAAAATCGGGACCCGAAGGACAAAATGGCGGCCGGCGAAAGTTTTGAAGAACTGAAGAAGTGGGTCCAGGAGCAGCAGACGACTCTGCTGCGCTGCTTCCAGGATCTGAAAGTGGAGCTGCTGGAGTCCATCAAGGTAACCAACAGGGAACTGATGGAGACCCAGACAGCCCAGGGGGCTGCGATCCGGGAGCTGCAGCAGCAGGCTGCCGAGAGGGAGGACGAGGTCGTGGCCGCGGTGGGGAAGGTGGAGATGCACGAGGCGCTCCATAAAAGATGGCAGGAGCGGGTCGAGGAGTTGGATAACCGGTCGAGGAGGAAGAATTTACGGATCCTGGGCCTCACGGAAGGGCTGGAGGGGTCGGACCTAGAGGCCTATGTGGTGATGATGCTGAACACGCTGATGGGGGCTGGGTCCTTCCAGGGGCCCCTGGAGTTGGAGGAGGCCCACAGAATTCTGGCTAGGAGGCCCAAGCCGAACGAGCCGCCGCGGGCGGTGTTGGTAAGGTTCCACCGGTTTGTGGATCGTGAGTGTGTGCTCCGGTGGGCCAAGAAGGAGCGGAGCAGCAAATGGGAGAACACGGAGGTGCGGATCTTCCAGGACTGGAGTGCGGAGGTGGCGAGGCGGAGGGCCGGGTTTAACCGGACGAAGGCGGTGCTCCACAGACGGAAGGTGAAGTTTGGAATGCTGCAGCCGGCGCGTCTGTGGGTCACCTACCAGGATCGGCACCACTATTTTGATTCCCCGGAGGAGGCGTGGGCCTTCGTGCAAGCCGAGAAACTGGGCACAAACTGAGGGTCCCCCGGATGGGGGATGCTGTGGAATACTGTATTTATTTATACTGTATGTGTATCTGCGGGGTTTAGGATATGATGTGGGGTGGCCGTAGGGTGGGTGGGGTGATGCCGTACGGGTGTTTTCTTTATGGGTTTTCTAGCAGGAGTTGGGTGGACGGGTTTGGACTGAGGGGTAAACGGGGTGTTTGGGGAGCTGGTGGGGGGGACTGACAATGGGAGTGACCCTGGAGGAGGCGGGGCCCGGCAGGGCGAAAGCGCGGGCTTTCTGCGGGGTCCCCATGCTGGGAGAGGGAGGGGGAGGGGTTTTCTTTTCCCGCGCAGGAGCAGGGGAGGGTGGACTGGTTGATGGGCACAATGGAGGAGGGGCAGTCCCACGTTAGGAGGAGCCGAAAGTAGGGCAGGAGCCGCCGGGGTCAGCAGAAGATAGCTGGCTCACGGGAGTGCTGTAGAGGGGGGGGGGGGGTGGCTAGGAGGGGTCCTAGCCTGGGGGGGGGGGGGGGGGGGGGGAGGAGGGGGGGGGGGGTTACCGGGTTGTGCTGAAACGGTCAGGAAGGAGCTGGAGGACGCAGGGGGTGCTGGAGGGGGGGGGGGGGGGAGGTGCCGCCGTGGGAAACTGGCAGAGCGTGGGACGCTGGCCGGGGGTGGGCAAGGGATGGGGTATGGCTAATCGGCAGGGGAAGGGGGCAGGGAGCCCTCGGATCCGGCTGATAACCTGGAATGTGAGGGGGCTGAACGGGCCGATCAAAAGGGCCCGAGTAGTTGTGCACCTGAAGGGACTGAAGGCGGATGTGGCCATGCTCCAGGAGACACACCTGAGAGTGGTGGACCAGGTCCGGCTGAGAAAGGGGTGGGTGGGCCAGGTATTCCACTCAGGGCTGGACGAGAAGAGTAAGGGGGTGGCGATCCTGGTGGGGAAGAAGGTGTCGTTTGAGGCGTTGAAGGTGGTGGCTGACAGTGGCGGGAGGTACGTGATGGTGAGTGGCAAGCTGCAGGGGGAGCGGGTAGTTGGTGAATGTTTATGCCCCAAATTGGGACGATGCAGGGTTCATGCGGCGTATGCTGGGCCGCATTCCGGACCTGGAGGTGGGGGGAGACTTTAACACTGTGCTGGATCCCCCATTGGATCGATCCAAGTCCCGGACGGGTAGGAGGTCGGCGGCGGCTAAGGTGCTGAGGGGATTTATGGACCAGATGGGGGGGTGGACCCTTGGAGGTTTGAGAGGCCAAGGGCCAGGGAATACTCGTTTTTCTCCCATGTACATAAGGCCTACTCGAGGATTGACTTTTTTGTCCTGAGCAGGGGGCTGGTGTCGAGGGTGGAGGAAGTGGAATACTCCGCTATTGCCATTTTGGATCATGCCCCGCACTGGATGGACCTCGGGCTGGGGGAGGAGAGGGACCAACATCCGCTCTGGCGCATGGAGGTGGGGTTGCTGGCAGAGGAGGAGGTGGCCGGGAGGGTCCGGGGGTGTATTGAGAGATACCTCGAGGCCAATGATAACGGGGAGGTTCGGGGGGGGGGGACGGACGGTCTGGGAGGCATTGAAGGCGGTGATGAGGGGGGAATTGATCTCCATCCGAACCCATAGGGAGAGGGGGGGAGCAGAGGGAGAGGGAGAGACTGATAGGGGAGATGGTGCAGGTGGATAGGAGATATGTGGAGGCCCCAGAGGAGGGATTGCTGGGGGAGAGGCGTAGCCTTCAGGCCAGATTTGATCTACTGACGACCAGAAAGGCGGAAGCCCAGTGGAGGAAAGCACAGGGGGCGGTGTATGAACACGGGGTGAAGGTGAGCAGGATGCTGGCGCACCAGCTCCGGAAGCGAGACGCGGCCAGGGAGATTGGGGAGTGAGGGATAGCGCTGGGAAGGTGGTGCGGAGGAGGGTAGAGGTCAATGGGGTCTTCAGGGACTTTTATGGGGAACTGTACCGCTCTGAGCCTCCGGTGGAGGGGGGTGGAATGGGGCACTTCCTGGACAGGTTGCGTTTCCCGAGGGTGGAAGAGGAGCGGGTGGAGGGACTAGGGGCACCAATCGAGTTGGAGGAGGTTGTCAAAGGGATAGGGAGCATGCAGTCGGGGAAGGCGCCGAGACCGGACGGGTTTCCAGCGGAATTCTATAAAAAGTATTTGGACCTGTTGGGCCCCCTGTTGGTCCGGACCTTTAATGAGGCATGGGAGGGGGGGTGGGGGGGGCTTTGCCCCCAACTATGTCGCGGGCGCTGATTTCCTTGATCCTGAAGCGGGACAAGGACCCTCTGCAGTGTGGATCATATAGGCCGATTTCGCTGCTAAACGCCGATGCTAAGCT
Source organism: Scyliorhinus canicula (assembly GCF_902713615.1). Taxonomy (NCBI): domain Eukaryota; kingdom Metazoa; phylum Chordata; class Chondrichthyes; order Carcharhiniformes; family Scyliorhinidae; genus Scyliorhinus; species Scyliorhinus canicula. The sequence continues at coordinate 12,542,107 of NC_052171.1, read as the reverse complement.
GCTGGCAAAGATCCTGGCCACTAGAATAGAGGATTGTGTGCCGGGGGTCATACATGAGGACCAGACGGGGTTTGTGAAGGGAAGGCAGCTGAACACAAATGTGCGAAGACTCCTCAATGTCATTATGATGCCGGCGGTGGAAGGGGAGGTGGAGATAGTGGTGGTGTTGGACGCGGGAGAAGGCCTTCGATAGGGTGGAGTGGGAGTACTTGTGGGAGGTGTTGGAGAGGTTTGGGTTTGGGGAGGGGTTTATTCGGTGGGTGAGGCTGCTCTACGAGGCCCCGATGGCAAGTGTAGCCACGAATAGGAGGAGGAGTACTTTCGGCTGCATCGGGGGACGAGACAGGGGTGCACCCTGTCCCCCTTGCTCTTCGTGCTCGCAATTGAGCCCCTGGCCATGGCATTGAGGGAGTCAGGGAACTGGAGGAGCATCGGGTGGGAGGAGCCAGTGTCACTGTACGCGGACGACCTGCTGCTGTATGTGGCGGACCCGGTGAGGAGGGATGCCGGAGGTGATGAGGATCCTTGGGGAATTCGGGGGTTTCTCGGGGTATAAGCTGAACCTGGGCAAGAGCGAGGTGTTTGTGGTGCATCCGGGGGATCAAGAGGAGGGGATTGGTAGGCTCCCACTGAAGCAGGCAGGGAAGAGCTTCAGGTACCTAGGGGTCCAGGTGGCTGGGAGTTGGGGGGCCCTGCACAAGCTCAACCTCACAAGGTTGGTGGAGCAGATGGAGGAGGAGTTTAAGAGGTGGGATATGTTACCGCTGTCACTGGCGGGGAGGGTGCAGTCCGTCAAGATGACGGTGCTCCCGAGATTTTTGTTCCTGTTCCAGTGCCTCCCCGTCCTTATCCCGAAGGCCTTTTTCAGGAGGGTCAACAGCAATATCACGGGATTTGTGTGGGCACATGGGACTCCAAGGGTTCGAAGAGTGTTCCTGGAACGAGGCAGGGATAGGGGGGGTCTGGCGTTGCCCAACCTCTGTGGGTACTACTGGGCGGCCAACGCAGCGATGGTGCGTAAGTGGGTAATGGGCGAGGAGGGGGCAGCGTGGAAGAGGATGGAGGCGGCGTCTTGTGTGGGCACGAGCCTGGAAGCGCTAGTAACGTCGCCGTTGCCGCTCCCTCCAACGAGGTATACCACGAGCCCGGTGGTGGCGGCTACCCTCAAAATTTGGGGGCAATGGAGACGGCACAGAGGAGAAGTGGGGGGCTCGATGGAGGCCCTGATACGGGGGAACCATCGGTTCGTCCCAGGGAGCATTGATGGCGGATTCCGGAGCTGGCACAGGGCAGGGGTTAGGAGGTTGAGGGACCTGTTTGTGGAGGGGAGATTCGCGAGCTTGGGGGAGTTAGAGGGGAAGTCTGGGCTCCCCCCGGGGAACATGTTTAGGTACATCCAGGTGAGGGCGTTTGCCAGGCAGCAGGTGGAGGGGTTCCCCTTGCTGCCCCCACGAGGGGTGCGGGATAGGGTGCTCTCGGGGGTGTGGGTTGGAGGAGGGAGGATCTCGGACATATACCGTAATGCAGGAGGTAGATGAGGCCTCGGTGGAGGAACTGAAGGGTAAATGGGAAGAGGAGCTGGGTGAGGAGATTGAGGAGGGGACATGGGCGGATGCCCTGGAGAGAGTGAATTCCTCCTCTTCCTGTGCGAGGCTTAGCCTCATACAGTTCAAGGTGCTACATAGGGCCCACATGACCGGGACGAGGATGAGTAGGATTTTTCGGGGGAGAGGACAGGTGTGCTAGGTGCTCGGGGAGCCCAGCGAACCACGCCCATATGTTTTGGGCGTGCCCAGCGTTGGGGGAGTTTTGGAAGGGGGTAGCAAGGACGGTGTCGAGGGTGGTGGGATCCAGGGTCGAGCCAGGCTGGGGACTCACAATTTTTGGGGTTGCAGTGGAGCCGGGAGTGCAGGAGGCGATAGAGGCCAGGGTCCTGGCCTTTGCGTCCCTAGTAGCCCGGCGGAGGATCTTGCTCCAGTGGAAGGATGCGAGGCCCCCAAGCGTGGAGGCCTGGATCAATGCTATGGCGGGGTTCATTAAATTGGAGAGGGTGAAATTTGCCCTGAGGGGATCAGTACAAGGGTTTTTCAGGCGGTGGCAGCCTTTCCTGGATTTCCTGGCGGAACGGTAGGGAAATAGGCCGACAGCAGCAGCAACCCGGGGTGGGTGGGGGGGGGGGTAAGGATGGGGGCGGGGGAGGGAGAACTGTACACATGGGTTTGTGGAGGGTGCTATCTCTCTCCCTTGTTTTTTTTTTCATCTTTTCTCTTTTCTCTGTCTTTTGGTTTCTGTTTTGTTTTTTGTTTTTTTCCTTTTGTTTGAAGTTGCTCTTGCAGCTGGGGGGCACTGTTTACGGGGTGTTACCACGGGTGTACGTTAATAGAGTTATGATGTTTATATTTTGTATTTTGTAAAAACTTCAATAAAAATTATTTATTAAAAAAAGAATCTATCCACTTCTGCCTTCAAAAGATTCCGCTGCCTTTTGAGAAAGAGTTCTCGACTCTCCGAGAGAATAAAGTTCTCCTCATCTCTATCTTAAAAAAGCAGCTTCTTATTTTTTTAAACAGTGACCCCCGAAGGGGAAGCATCCACACCACATCACCCGCAGTGAAGCTGCAGCCGACCACAATCTCTTGACGAGCCAATACCTCTCTTACAGAGCAGACTCGAAACGGAGGGTCACCATTTCCCAGAGCCGGGTTCTTACCCTCGAACGTTAGCGCGGCTGGTAAGGTGGCAGCCAGGAATGCACAAGAGGCTCTCACGGAAGTTTTGACATCCACCATTAATACTTGGGTCAGTCCCCTCCAGTTCACGTGGTCAGTGGGGGAATACATTCGCACAACACCCTGCTGCCTCACAGGGGTCGATCCCGGCCCTGGGTCACTGTCCGTGTGGAGTTTGCACATTCTCCCCGTGTCTGCGTGGGTCTCGCCCCCCACAACCCAAAGATGTGCAGGCTCGGTGGAATGGCCACGCTAAATTGCCCCTTCATTAGAAAAAAATGAATTGGGTACTTGAAATGTTTTTTTTTAAATGTTGCTGTACTGTGATCGACAGTCTGAGGGAATATTGGATCAACCTACAAAGTACCAACAGAACACGTTCGGAAAAAAACGTCACTTCCCCTCTCACACGCAGGCGATTGAGGCATTTTGCCAAGGAACACACGTTCTCACACACAAGTATCAAAAGCAATGAGGATCAAAGTAGAGCTACCCACAGCGTGAAGGAGGGATGGAGATACTGCTAAATGGGTTGAGGATGCGACAGAGAGAGAGAGAGAGAGAGAGAAGAGAGAGAGAGAGGGGGAGGGAGAGAGAGACAGAGAGGGAAAGAGAGACAGAGAAAGACAGGGCGAGAGAGAAATGGACTCCACACGGATACTGTCCCTGGGCCGGGCTTGCACCTGGGTCATCGACACCGTGAGGCAGCAGTGCTAACCACTGCGCCACCTTGCTGCCCCTTTCTTGGGTCTATTTTCCTCTTTATTCCCTCTACCTTTATTCGCCGCCCCCTCTCCCCCCTGTTGGAACCAACAATTCTACGGACACGTGCTTGTAGGATTAGAATAGCGGTTTTAATATACTCACAACAGAGCCAGCCGGTTAGCCATTGAACTTTCGGTGAACTGGCCGGCTGACCATGTGGCACTGATCTTTATACAGCAGCTCCAGGGGGAGGAGTCCTGGGCGGAGCCAAGGGAAAAGCCCAGTACAATTCTCAAGCATTCCCAGAGCTACTCCTCCTGGTGGTCAGATAGTGCAACTGCACTTACAATATAGACACATGTATATACAGATTATAATCAGGTGTGAATCACATTCACCACACCCCCCCACTCTCTGATTGGTGGAACTGGGAATTGAGGACAGCCCGGTCCACAGCCAATCCCGGAGCCGTGTGACTGTACGCACAGCCAAGCTGGGAACAGTGTCACGAGGGATCCTTCACAGGCAGATGCTAGTCAAATCCGGCTCGCATCACTTCCCAGCGGCGGGAACACGGGCTGCCCTGCTGCCACACTGCTGATGCCACCCATCCCTGACGGGGCCATTCACGAGGAGAACCGTTCCTCGGTGCAACTCCCAGATGTTTGACAGAAGCACTCTCTCCTAATCAGCATGGTAGCATAGTGGTTAGCATAATTGCTTCACAGCTCCAGGGTCCCAGGTTCGATTCCCGGCTTGGGTCACTGTCTGTGCGGAGTCTGCACATCCTCCCCGTGTGTGCGTGGGTTTCCTCCGGGTGCTCCGGTTTCCTCCCGCAGTCCAAAGATGTGCAGGTCAGGTGGATTGGCCGTGATAAATTGCCCTTAGTGTCCAAAATTGCCCTTAGTGTTGGGCGGGGTTACTGGGTTGTGGGGATAGGGTGGAGGTATGGGCTTGGGTAGGATGCTCTTTCACAGAGCCGGTGCAGACTCGATGGGCCAAATGGCCTCCTTCTGCACTGTAAATTCTACAATCTATAATCCTCCTTTTCCCGAATTAAACAAAATGGGGTTTCCCACCAAATCATTCACCGGGCAGAGGAGGCCGAGCGGAAACCTTTCAAACCTTATCCTGTTTTGTAAATAATTTAGGGTACTGAATGATTCTTTTTCCAATTAAGGGGCAATTTAGTGTGGCCAATCCACCTACCCTGCACATCCTTGGGTAGTGGGGGTGAGACCCACGCAGACACGGGGAGAATGTGCAAACTCCACACAGACAGTGACCCAGAGCCGGGATCGAACCCGGGACCTTGGTGCCGTGAGGCAACAGTGCTAAACACTGCCCCACCCTCCTGCCCTTCAAACCTTTCTCAACAAAATGATGTTAAATAAAGAGACAAACGATGGGCGGAATTCTCCGGCCCCCCTGCACGAATCGCACCACTCCGCCCCGATGCTGCAACGCGATTCGCCGCAGAGCAGAGAATGGGCGGTACTGGGGCCGGCGCGCCGATTCTCCCGGCCCGGAGGCAGGGTCCCACCGGCGCCGTTCTAACATCCGCTGAGCCGGCGGACCTTGGTGTTGAAGGGTTGTGAGGGCGGCCGTTGGGGTAGGGGAGGGTTGGTCCGACCCCGGTGGGGGGGGCCTCCGTAGTGGCCTCGCCCTCGATCGGGGCCCACCGATCGGGCGGGCCTACCTCTCAGCTCAGTAAACGGGGGGGGGGGGGGGGGGGGGGGGGGGGGGGGGGGGGGCGGGGGTGGGGGGGGGGGGGGGCGGGTGGGCTCCTTTCCTCCGCGCAGGCTCCCGTCAGGGTTTGCTCAGGGACGAATGCCACTGCGCATTGGCGCGGACCCCCGGGTTCACACAGGGATCGGCAGCTCGAGTGGCGTGGGCCGCTCCAACACCCGTAACTAACCCCACTGTGGCCCGGAGAATCGGTCTCGGAACGGGCGCCAACGCCGGAGTAAAACACTCCCGTTTTTTAACGCCCGCGTCGTCACATTCGCCGCCCGATGGGAGTTATCTGCTTTCACAATCGGGTTGCGGGTGTTATGGGGCTTCATAAACCGCAAATCAAATTAGTGCAAGGTAACTCGAGATGTGCGCGTGTGTCGCAGTCCCCCTCCATGACGCTACCACCCCACCTTCACAGAAAATGATGAAATCTGGTCAGTCCGACTCTCGCCTGCGTTCAAAGCAGAAGACACTCGCTTGAAGGGAAAATTAACCAACGCAGGACTGCACTGGGCTTATGTCGGTACGTGACACAAGTCATGGAACTGTCATCTTGCGTGGGAGGGCGCTGATGAGAAACGGAATCCAGTTTTAAATCCACCAAAGATACGCTGTGTTGAACAGCAGCAGGAGGATTATATTCAGCTCATTGTCAGGGTGATCTCAAGTATGAAATGAAAGTGCGCATTTAATTGGAATATACAAACTGAAGGCAAGGTTAACCATTAACGGCCATTTTGTTTCTGTATCGGTTACCCGTGTCAGACTCTATTACACAAAAATAGGCAACGGGGTCTGTGTCGTTTGAAAATTATCAAACAACTCATTAAATCTTGACCCTCTGAAATAAACTGGACTGAATCTTAATTACAGCTATTAATAACAATCAAAAAGTAATGTAACGTCGCAGATGACCACAGGCTGCTTCCCCTATTGTGGGAACTGAAGAGAGCGAGAGCTGACAGCTGACTGGGGGTGATTTAACCTTGTAACCTGTGGTCACCACACCCCAGGCGACGGTGCAACGTTGAGAAGGCCGGGCCTTCATGAATTACCTCAGACGGGACGGGAATTGAACCCACAGCGGCAACCTCACTCTGCATCACAAACCAGCTGTGCAGCTAACCAACTGTCTAAACCGCTCAAACCTCAATATATATAGACGTTAAGAGAAGGAGGAGGCCACTCGGCCCCTCGGGCCTTTCTCTATTATTCATTTATGGATGATTGGGCATCGCTGGCTGGGTCCAGCATTTGTTGGCCATCCCTGGTTGCCCTTCAGAAGGTGGTGGGTGAGCCGCCTTCTTGAGGCCGCTGCAGTCCCTGAGGTGTAAGTACACCCACAGGTGCTGTTAGGGAGGGAGCTCCAGGATTTTGACCCAGCGACAGTGAAGGAACGGCCGATATATTTCCAAGTCTCGGGGCGGTGAGTGACTTGGAGGGGGGGAACCTCCAGGTGGTGGGGGTTTCCAGTATCTGCTGCCCTTGGCCTTCTAGATGGTAGAGGATCGTGGGTTTGGAAGGTGCTGCCTAGGAGCCTTGGTGAGTTGCTGCAGTGCATCTTGTAGATGTACACACGGCTGCCACTGTGCGGTCGGTGGGGGAGGGAGTGAATGTTTGTGGGTGGGGTGCCGATCAAGCGGGGCTGCTTTGTCCTGGATGGTGTGTAGCTTCTTGAGTGTTGTTGGAGCTGCACTCATCAAGACAATAATATAATAATTGCTTCTTGGAACAAGGGAGGCTTCAATGAAGTTACTGTGACAAGCCCCTAGTCTCCACATTCCAGTGCCTGTTCGGGGAGGCCGGGACGGGAATTGAACTCACGCTGCTGGCCCTGTTCTGCATTACAAGCCAGCTGTTTAGCTCACTGTGCTAACCAGCCCCAGAGCCCAAGTGGAGCGTATTCCCTCCACTCCTGACTTGTGCCTTATAGATGGTGGGCAGGCTTTGGGAGGGGATCAGGTTTCGATTAAGTCACATCTCACGGTTTTAAACTAATGGATAGAAACCTAACCTGTCCAACCTCTGTCCATAAACCAATCCACCCATTCCAGGCATCCAGAATATTGGAATCAAATTACAACGATGGGCGGGATTCTCCGACCCCCCCTGCCGGGTCGGTGAATCGCCGGGGTGCGGCGTGAATCCCGCCCCACCGCCGGGTGCCGAATTCTCCAGCGCCGGGGTTTTGGTGGGGTGGGAATCGTGCCGGTCGGCGTCAGCGGGTGGCGAATCTCCGGCCCCGATGGCCAAGCGGCTGCTCGTTGTAGGCCGGTCCAGCCGGCGTAAACCAAACCAGGTCCATACCGGCGGGACCTGGCTCCATGGGCGGCCTGCAGAGTCCTCGGGAGGTCTCGGGGGAATGTGGCCCTGGGGGGGGTGCCCCCACGGTGGCCTGGCCCGCGATCGGGCCCACCGATCGGCGGGCGGGCCTGTGCCATGGGGACTCTCGTTCCCTCCGTGCTGGCCCACCCCGCCAGGCAGGGGAGAATCCCGCCCTACCTGTGAACAGCAATCCAGAGAAGGTTCACTGGGTTGTCCCGGGTAGGAGGGATTTTATGAGGAGAGGTTGAGTAGGCCGGGACCTGTTCTCATTGGAGTTTAGACGAATGAGAGACGACCTTATTGAGACATTGAGGATTCTCAGGGGTTTGACAGGGTCGATGCTGAGAGGTTGTTTCCCCCTGTGGGAGAGTCTGGGACCAGAGGGCAGAATCTCAGAGTGAGGGGGGCGTCCATTTGAGACAGAGATGAGGAGGAATTTCTTCTCTCAGAGGGGAGTGAATCTGTGGAATTCTTTACCGCAGAGAGCTGTAGGGGCTGGGCCTATGGTCAAGGCCGAGACAGATAGCTGTGTTGATAAAATCACCACCTTCCCCCCTCCTCCCCCAGGAAGCAGAGGCTACCTTATCATAATCACATAAACTGCTATTTATAACATATCCTAATACTGGATTGTCCCCATTCTCAGCAGATCTAATATCTCATCAAACTTACAGCCTGGCTTCATCTTCTAGTGCAAATGGAATATTTCAGTGCATTAAAGGTGCTGTTTAAAAATGCAGCATCCTCCAAACTACATATTGTGTCTTCTCCGATTCCTTATTGGAGATCTGACTCAATATTCTCCTGTTTAATTTGCCAATTTCACCTATTCTGAGATGGGTGTGACAGATTGAAGTGGAGTGAGAGAGAGGGGCATGGGTGAGAGCATGATGGGGGTTAGAGAGAGAGCGTGCACGTGAAAGAGAGCGTGCACGTGAGAGAGAGTGTGCACATGAGAGAGAGAGCATGCACGTAAGAGAGAGCGTGCACGTGAGAGAGAGAGCGTGCACGTGAGAGAGAGCGTGCATGTGAGAGAGAGAGCATGCACGTGAGAGAGAGAGCATGCACGTGAGAGAGAGCATGCATGTGAGAGAGAGAGGGAGAGCACACAGGTGAGACAGAGCACGTGTGAGAGAGAGAGGGGAGAGCGTGCACGTGAGAGAGAGCGTGCACGTGAGAGAGAAGGAGAGCACGCAGGTGAGAGAGCACGTGTGAGAGAGAGAGGGGAGAGCGCGCATGTGAGAGAGGGAGAGCACGCATGTGAGAGAGGGGGAGAGCGTGCACGTGAGAGAGAGAGGGAGAGCACGCATGTGAGAGAGGAGAGCGCGCATGTGTGAGAGAGAGAGGGAGAGCATGCACATGAGAGAGACAGCATGCACGTGAGAGGGGAGCACACATGTGAGAGCGCGCACCGTCAGAAGCGTGCACACATGAGAGCGCGCGCACACATGAGAGCGCGCGCACACGTGAGAGCATGCACACGTGAGAGCGTGCGTACACATGAAGTGCCACGAGAGACAGCACACACTACATGAGAGCGCACACATACATGACAGCGCGCGCACACATGTGACAGCGCACACACGAGAGAGTGTGCATGCGAGAGAGAGAGCACACACGTGAGAGAGCATGCACGTGAGAGCATTTAAGAGAGAGCGCGTGCATGTGAGAGAGAGCACGTGCATATGGAGAGAGTGTGCGCACGTGAGAGAGAGCGCGTGCACATGAGACCGCGTACACATGAGACGAGCACACGAGAGAGCTTGCACACATGAGAGCGCGCACACATAGAGCGCGCACACATGAGAGAGAGCGCACGTTGAGAGAGAGAGCGCACGTGAAGAGAGAGCGCACATGAGAGCGCGCACATGAGAGAGCGCGCACACATGAGAGAGACAGCGCACGTGAGAGAGCGCACGTGAGAGAGAGCGCACGTGAGAGAGAGCGAGTGCCACAGCGGATTCTGAGTTCTCCCTCCGTGTACCCGAACAGGCGCCGGAGTGTAGCGACTAGGGGCTTTTCACAGTAATTTCATTGCAGTGTTAATGTCAGCCTAGTTGTGACAATAAAAACATTATTATTCGTAGAAACAGAGAGAGCGCAAGAGAGCGAGAGCGACAGCAAGAGAGACAGCGAGAGAGAGAGAACACGACAGTAGAGAGAGAGAGAGAGCGGGAGAAAGAGAGCAACAGCAAGAGAGAAGTGAGAGAGAGCGACAGCAAGAGCGAAGAGAGCACGACAGCAAGAGAGAGAGAGCGGAGGATTAGGCGACAGCAAGAGAGAGAGAGCACGACAGCAAGAGAGAGAGACGACAGCAAGAGAGAGAGAGAGCGTGACAGCAAGAGAAAGAGACAGGGAGAGAGAGAGAGAGCACAACAGCAAGAGAGAGAGAGAGTGAGTGAGAGATAGAGTGACAGCAAGAGAGAGAGAGAGAGAGCGACAGCAAGAGAGAGAGTGAGAGAGAGCACGACAGCAAGAGAGAGAGTGAGAGAGTGACAGGGAGAGAGAGGGAGAGAGAGCACGACACAGCAGATGAGCGATAGAGAAAGTGAGAGAGAGAGACAGGGAGATAGAGACAGGGAGAGAGACAGGAGAGAGCACGACAGCAAGAGAGAGAGCGACAGCGAGAGAGCGAGAGAGAGAGGAGAGGCATGACAGCAAGGAGAGAAGGGAAACGACGACAGCAAGAGACAGCGAGAGACAGCGATAGAAGAGAGTGAGAGAGAGACAGCGAGAGAGAGAGGGGAGCACGACAGCAAGAGACAGCGAGAGAGAGAGAGCGACAGCAAGAGACAGCGAGAGAGAGAGAGAGCAACAGCAAGAGAGAGAGAGAGAGAGCGACAGCAAGAGACAGCGAGAGAGAGAGAGAGCGACAGCAAGAGACAGCGAGAGAGAGAGAGAGCAACAGCAAGAGAGAGAGAGAGAGCACGACAGCAAGAGAGAGAGAGCACGACAGCAAGAGACAGTGAGAGAGAGAGAGAGAGCACGACAGCAAGAGAGAGAGAAAGAGAGAGAGAGAGCACGACAGCAAGAGACAGTGAGAGAGAGAGAGAGCGACAGCAAGAGAGAGAGAGAGAGAGAGCGACAGCGAGAGAGAGAGAGAGAGAGAGAGAGAGAGAGAGAGAGCACGACAGCAAGAGACAGCGAGAGAGAGAGAGCGACAGCAAGAGACAGAGAGAGAGAGAGAGAGAGAGCACGACAGCAAGAGAGAGAGCGACAGCGAGAGAGAGAGAGAGAGAGAGAGAGCACGACAGCAAGAGACAGCGAGAGAGAGAGAGAGCGCGACAGCAAGAGAGAGAGAGAGAGAGCGACAGCGAGAGAGAGAGAGAGAGAGCACGACAGCAAGAGAGAGAGAGCGCGACAGCGAGAGAGAGAGAGAGAGAGAGAGAGCACGACAGCAAGAGACAGCGAGAGAGAGAGAGCACGACAGCAAGAGAGAGAGAGAGAGCGACAGCAAGAGAGATAGAGAGAGCGACAGCGAGAGAGAGAGAGAGAGAGAGAGAGAGCACGACAGCAAGAGACAGCGAGAGAGAGAGAGCACGACAGCAAGAGAGAGAGAGAGAGCGACAGCAAGAGAGATAGAGAGAGCGACAGCGAGAGAGAGAGACAGGGAGAGAGAGACAGGGAGAGAGAGAGTGAGAGAGAGAGAGCGACAGTGAGAGAGTGAGAGAGAGAGAGAGAGAGAGAGCGACAGCGAGAGAGAGAGAGCGACAGTGAGAGAGAGAGAGAGCGAAAGCGAGAGAGAGAGAGAGAGCGAGAAAAAATGCCGAGAGAGAGATAGAGAAGCGAAGCGAGAGATTAGTGAGAGCGACAAGCGAGAGAGAGAGTGAGAGAGAGAGAGAGAGCGACAGCGAGAGAGAGAGAGCGACAGCGAGAGAGAGAGAGCGACAGCGAGAGAGAGAGCGACAGCGAGAGAGAGAGAGCGACAGCAAGAGAGAGAGAGCGACAGCGAGAGAGAGAGAGCGACAGCGAGAGAGAGAGAGCGACAGCGAGAGAGAGAGAGCGACAGCGAGAGAGAGAGCGACAGCGAGAGAAAGAGAGACAGAGCGACAACGAGAGAGAGAGAGCGCAACAGCGAGAGAGAGAGAGCGACAGCAAGAGAGAGAGACAGAGCGTGACAGCGAGAGAGAGAGAGCGACAGCAAGAGAGAGAGAGAGCGCGACAGCGAGAGAGAGCGACAGCAAGAGAGAGAGTGAGCGACAGCAAGAGAGAGAGTGAGAGAGCGACAGCAAGAGAGAGAGTGAGAGAGCGACAGCGAGAGAGAGAGAGCGACAGCAAGAGAGAGAGAGCGACAGCAAGAGAGAGAGTGAGAGCGACAGCGAGAGAGAGAGCGACAGCAAGAGAGAGAGAGAGCGACAGCGAGAGAGAGAGAGCGACAGCAAGAGAGAGAGAGAGCGACAGCGAGAGAGAGAGCGACAGCGAGAGAGAGCGACAGCGAGAGAGAGAGCGACAGCGAGAGAGAGAGAGCGACAGCGAGAGAGAGAGCGACAGCGAGAGAAAGAGAGACAGAGCGTGACAGCGAGAGAGAGAGAGCAACAGCAAGAGAGAGAGTGAGCGACAGCAAGAGAGAGAGTGAGCGACAGCAAGAGAGAGAGTGAGAGCGACAGCAAGAGAGAGAGAGAGCGACAGCAAGAGAGAGAGTGAGCGACAGCAAGAGAGAGAGCGACAGAAAGAGAGAGAGAGCGACAGCGAGAGAGAGAGCGACAGCGAGAGAGAGAGCGCTGTCCTACAGCGAGAGAGAGAGCGACAGCGAGAGAGAGAGCGACAGCGAGAGAGAGAGAGAGAGCGACAGCGAGAGAGAGAGCGACAGCGAGAGAGAGAGCGACAGCGAGAGAGAGAGCGAGAGAGACAGAGCGACAACGAGAGAGAGAGAGCGCAACAGCGAGAGAGAGAGAGAGAGTGACAGAGAGAGAGAGAAAGACAGAGCGTGACAGCGAGAGAGAGAGAGCGACAGCAAGAGAGAGAATGAGCGACAGCAAGAGAGAGAGTGAGCGACAGCGAGAGAGAGAGAGAGAGTGACAGCGAGAGAGAGAGAGCGACAGCGAGAGAGAGAGAGCGCGACAGCGAGAGAGAGCGACAGCGAGAGAGAGAGAGCGACAGAGAGAGAGCGACAGCGAGAGAGAGAGAGCGACAGAAAGAGAGAGAGAGAGAGAGCGACAGCGAGAGAGAGAGAGCGACAGCGAGAGAGAGAGAGCGACAGCGAGAGAGAGAGAGAGAGAGAGCGACAGCGAGAGAGAGAGCGACAGCAAGAGAGAGAGAGCGACAGCAAGAGAGAGAGAGCGACAGCAAGAGAGAGAGAGCGACAGCAAGAGAGAGCGACAGCGAGAGAGAGAGCGACAGCGAGAGAGAGAGCGACAGAAAGAGAGAGAGAGAGCGACAGAAAGAGAGAGCACGAGAGAGAGAGAGAGAGAGAGAGAGAGAGGAACAGCAAGAGAGAGAGAGAGAGAGAGAACGACAGAAAGAGAGAGAGAGCGACAGAAAGAGAGAGAGAGCGACAGAAAGAGAGAGAGAGAGCGACAGCGAGAGAGAGAGAGCGACAGAAAGAGAGAGAGAGAGAGAGAGAGAGAGAGGAACAGCAAGAGAGAGAGAGAGAGAGAGAGAGAGAGAGAGGAAACAGCAAGAGAGAGAGAGAGAGAGAGAGAGGAACAGCAAGAGAGAGAGAGAGAGAGAGAGAACGACAGAAAGAGACAGCGAGAGAGAGAGAGCGACAGAAAGAGAGAGAGAGAGAGAGAGAGAGAGAGGAACAGCAAGAGAGAGAGAGAGAGAGAGAGAACGACAGCAATAGCGACAGAGTAACCAGATAGAGTGACAGACCAGGCATGGATTCAAAATGATGGGTCAATATGGCCAGGGGTAGTAGGGGTGGGGAGGGATATGTTGCACCCAGAGAGTGGTTGGAGTCTGGAACCGGGTGCGATCGAGGTATTGGACAAGGGAACGGGATTGTTCCCCGGAACGCGAGAGAATGTGTAAGGTTACGGGGCTAAGGCAGGGGTGTGGGGTTGCATAGGGCGCTTATTCAGCGAGCCAACTCAATGGGCCGAATGGTTCTGCACTGGAACGGGTGCGTGACTGACCGATTGCTGCACGTTGGCGAGGCTGGAGTGAGAGAGGGAGAGGGCGAGGGGAAGGCCGGGTATTCAGGCCCAGACAGTTGCCAATATCCACCTGCAGGACATTTCCTCTTGTGGGAGAATCCAGAACTAGGGGGTCACTGTTTAAAAATAAGAGGTCGTCCATTAAAAACAGAGGTGAGGAGAATGTTTTGTCCTGGATGGTAGTGATGCTCTTTTGTAATAAACATTAACATTCCATTTGCCTTTTTAATTACACGCTGCACCTACAGACCGACTTTCTGCGATTCATGAACAAAGACACCCAGATCCCTCTGCCCAGACGCATTTTGAATCTGCTTTCCATAGAGATAGTTTGCCTGACTATTAAACGCTGCCTTAAAAATGCTCATTGATTCTTCTTTTACTGCCTTTTTAGGAAATGAGTTTGAAAAGGACTGGAGTATAAAAGTAGAGAAGTGTTGTTGCAATTGTATAGCGTGTTAGTGAGACCACATCTGGAGTATTGTGTCCAGTTTTGGTCTCCTTATTTGAGGAAGGATGTGGTGGGATTGGCGGCAGTTCAGAGGAGGCTCACCAGATTGATTCCGGGGATGAACGAATTGGCGTATGAGGAGAGATTAAACAATTTGGGCTGATACTCACTGGAGTTCAGAAGATTGAAAGGGGATCTGATCGAGGTGTATAAAATACTCAGAGGGATTGGTAAAGTGAACGTAGACCAAATGTTCCCTCTTGTGGGGCAATCTGGAACGGGAGGTCCCAGATATAGGTTGAGAGGCGGTAGATTGAGAACTGAGATGAGGAGGCACTACTTCTCGTAGAGGGTGGTGAAGTTGTGGAACTCGCTGCCCTATAGTGCGGTGGAGTCCCAATCATTAAATGGTTTCAAGAAGGAGATAGATATATTTCTGATGAAAAAAGGGTTAAAGGGATATGGGGAACAGAGGGAGGTGGATTTGAGACCAGGAAGAGATCAGTCCTGATCTGATTGAATGGCGGAGCAGGCTCGAGGGGCTGAATGGCCCACTTCTGCTGCTAATGCCTATTTTGGTCAGCACGGGGGTGAAAGATTATCGGGGGGGGGATACAGATTTCTGGTTACTACGAGATTAGCCATTCTGCTGGAGGGGCCGAATGGCCGACTCCTGTTCCTTGCTCCCACGCAACAAGAGTGAAAACTAGTGTCGGCTTCAATTAGAGTCCTGGAGGTTGACATGGAAACAAGCCTTTAGGCCCAACTTGTCCATATCACCCAGTTTTTAAAACCACTACGCGAGTGGCAATTTCCTGCATTTGGCCCACATCCCTCTGCACCCAGCATCCCCATAAAACGGTCTAAATGCTTTTTAAAAGATCAATTGTACCCGTCTCTCCCACTGCCTCTGGCAACCCATTCCAAACATTCATCACCCTCTGTGTGAAAAAATTGCCCCTTTTGTATCTCTCCCCTTTAACCTATGCCCTCTAGTTCTAGACTCCTCTAGAACAGATGTTGACTATCTATCTTATCCTTTCTTCTCATTATTTCATAGACCTCGAAGGATCACCCCTAAGCCTCCAGGGAAAAAAGTCACAGCCTATCCAGCCTCTCCTCATAACTCAAACCATCAAGTCCGAGTAGTACGGTTTTACGGGCAGCCTCCGGGGTCCTCGGAGGGGGGGGGGGGGGAACTGGCTCCAGGAGGTGCCCCCATGGTGGCCTGGCCCGCGATCGGAGCCCACCCATCCGTGGGCGGGCCTGTGCTGTGGGGGCACTCTATTCCTCCACGTTGGTTGCTGTGGAACTCCTGTGATGGGCGACGCGGAGATGAACCACCCCTGAACATGCGCGGGGGTGACACCAGCACACGGTGGCACTCCCGCGCACGCGCCAACTCTCGCCGGCCGGCGGAGGCCCTTCAGCGCCAGTTGGCATGAACCAAGACCCTTCAGCGTCGGGCACGCAGCGCCAACCACTCCGACACGGCCTAGCCCCTGAAGGAGCGGAGGATTCCACACCTTCGGGGCGGCCGACGCCGGAATGGTTCACGCCACTCCTTCCCGCCGGAGTTTCCCGCCCCGCCAGCTATCGCAGAATCCCGCCCTGTGTCTGCGTGGATTTCCTCCGGGTGCTCCAGTTTCCTCCCACAAGTCCCGAAAGACGTGCTTGTTGGGTTCTGAATTCTCCCTCCGTGTACCCGAACAGGCGCCGGAATGTGGCGACTAGGGGACTTTCACAGTAACTTCATTGCAGTGTTAATGTAAGCCCACACAAAGAATATTATCATTAGCTATAAACACAAATTCTTTCAGGAGGAATACACTTGGCAAATAGTACATTCTTAATGCCTCAAGGCAAGAAATGCAACTCCTAAAAATAAACGGCCAATTTCCCTTGAGTAAAGTATTGGTTTGGTACAGTCACAGTTTCAGCTTGGGATTGCTCATCATTAGCAGGAGGGCTGATTACAGGGTCATTCCTGGGAAGAATCCATTGCCTGCCAGCTCCAGTCAGCCAAGCTCCTGTTAAGGAGGCACTGAGAGGAGTCATCGATCTTTCCAATTCATCCTTACCGACCCAACCTGTTTTGCCGCTCATTACTGAGGGTAAGCAGGGACGAGAGCATGGACCCAGCCCCTTTCGTAAAAACGCAGAATCAACAACCAGTGGGATCACTAATCGGGAGCACAGGGGTTATCACTGTTGCTTCACAGCTCCGGGCTCCCGGGTTCGATTCCCGGCTTGGGTCACTCTCTGTGCAGAGTCTGCACGTTCTCCCCCCGTGTCTGCGTGGGTTTCCTCCGGGTGCTCCGGTTTCCTCCCACAAGTCCCGAAAGACGTGCTTGTTAGGTGAAGCCCACCTGGTTCACAAGTGTCCTTGAGGGAAGGAAATCTGCTAGCCTTACTTAGCCTGGCTGGGACACCAGACCCACAAGGCAACGTGGTTGGCTCTGAACTGCCCTCTGAACTGGCACCACAGTCCAAAGACATGCAGGTTAGGTGGATTGGCCATGATCAATTGCCCTTAGTGACGAAAAAGGTAAGGAGGTGCGATTGGGTTACGGGGATAGGCTGGAAGTGAGGGCTTAAGTGGGTCGGTGCAGACTTGATGGGCCGAATGGTCTCCTTCTGCACTGTATGTTCTATGCTGTAAAATCTAACGGCCTAAAGTAGCTGGAGAGACTTCAAGAGGACAGGCATTAACAAGAACGATCAGACACCGGGATCGACAACACAGAACGCAGAAAAGGTGAGGTGACGCATTCTGATTGAAGACACACAATGTGTTGCAAACACAACAATCTTAAATGGTGACACAAGGGCAGAAAGAGCCTGAGGATGTTAAAAATAACCTTTCAAAAGGTTGCTCTGTCAGGTTGACAGAGCAACTGATGACACCTGGAAGATTTAAAACTTTATAAATAGAAACAGAAGCAGAGGAGTTACTATAAACGGTCATAAAACATTGATTCAACCCCCAGCTAGAGTCTCCCACCCAATTCTGGACACTGCACTTTGAGGAAGGACGGAAGACTTTAGAGGGGATGTAGAACAGATTTACTGGGGATGACTCAAGGGATTAAAGTTAAGCGGATAGAGCAGAGAAGATGGGCTTATTCTCTTTCTGAGGGGAGAAGGCGAAAAGGAGATTGGATAGCAGCGTGTAGAAATCATGAAGGCTTTGAAGGAGTGGGACTAAGGAGCCAGCAGGAGCTCGAGGGGCTTAACAGCACGGTAGCACAGTGGTTACCACAGTCGCTTCACTGCGCCAGGGTCCCAGGTTCGATTCCCGGCTTGGGACACTGTCTGTGCGGAGTCTGCACGTTCTCCCCCCGTGTCTGCGTGGGTTTCCTCCGGGTGCTCCGGTTTCCTCCCACAGTCCATAGACGTGCAGGTTAGGTGGATTGGCCATGCTAAATTGCCCTTAGTGCCCAAAGGGTTGGGTGGGGTTGTTGGGTTACAAGTGTGGTCTTAAGTGGGGTGCCCTTTCCAAGGGCAGGTACAGACTCGATGGGCTGAATGGCCTCCTTCTGCACTGTATGTTCTATGTTACAACAGCCACCTCCTGCATTGTACTTCCCGACTATCCCATATCTGAGGCAGTGAATAGCCAACAATTCCAGAACAGGGATTACATAGAATTTACAGTGCAGAAGGAGGCCATTCAGCCCATCGAGTCTGCACCGGCTCTTGGATAGAGCACCCCACCCAAGGTCAACACCTCCACCCTATCCCCATAACCCAGTAACCCCACCCAACACTAAGGGCAATTTTGGACACTAAGGGCAATTTAGCCTGGCCAATCCACCCTAACCTGCACATCTTTGGACTGTGGGAGGAAACCGGAGCACCCGGAGGAAACCCACGCAGACACGGGGAGGACGTGCAGACTCCGCACAGACAGTGACCCAAGCTGGATTCGAACCTGGGACCCTGGAGCTGTGAAGCGATTGTGCTATCCACAATGCTACCGTGCTGCCCGTAAATGATGCTGGATTTGGGATTCAAGAAATGAGGAATCAAAGAATCCCTACACCGGCCCTCTGAAAGAGCACCCATACCGAGACCCACTCTCCCGCCCTATCCCCGTAACCGCACCATAACTCTGGACACTTGGAGGCAATTTAGCCAATCCACCTAACCTGCACGTCTTTGGACTGTGGGAGGAAACCGGAGCACCCGGAGGAAACCCACGCACACACGGGAGAGAATGTGCAGACTCCGCACAGACAGTGACTCAAGCCGGGAATCGAACCTGGGTCCCTGGCGCTGTGAGGCAGCAGTTCTAACCACTGTGCCACCCAGGGAGGCGGGGGCGAAAACGGGAGGGAAAACAAATGAGGCCCAATCACCATTTCTCAAGTTCACACAACAGAACTCCAGGACCCAGCAGGCATCAGAACGGGGTGGTTAGATGGGTGGGGGTAGGGAGAGGGCGGGACAGAATTCCTTTGCACAATTACACTCCACCTAGTTGCCTATACACCAGACTAATGCCAGAAATGGAGGAAAGGTTGGGGAGGTTACTTTGCCGAGTTTAGCAGAGTTAAGAGGCGACTCAATCAAAACCTTTGAGATACCGTGGGGTCTTCTCAGGGTATAAAGGATGTTTCCCCTTGTCGTAAAGTCTAGAACTGGTGGGTGTTGGGGGCGAGGGTCACTGTTTAAAAATAAGGGGCGGCCAATTTAAAATCGAGATGAGGAGAAATGTGTTCCCTCAGGAGGGTAGCGAGTCTCTGCAATGGTCTACCTCAAAAGGCAGAAGGAGAGTCTTTTAAGACGTAGGTCAATAAATTCTTGGTGGGGGGGGTGAAAGGTCATCGGGGAGGGGGCTGAGCAGGAATGGGAGGTTGAGGTTCACAATCAGATTGGGGATGATCTCGGGCAGCACAGTGGGTTAGCACTGTTGCCTCACGCCGAGGACCCGGGTTCGATCCCGGCCCTGGATCACTGCCCGTGTGGAGTTTGCACTTTCTCCCCGTGTCTGCATGGGTCTCACCCCCACAACCCTAAGACGAGCAGGGTAGGTGGATTGGCCACGCTAAATTGCTCCTTAATTGGAAAGAAAAATGAGTTGGGTACACTGAAAATAAAGGGGAAAAAAAGATCGGCGATGATCTTATCGAATGGCAGAGCTGGCTCGAGGGGCCGAATGGGCTCCTCAAGCTTCTAATGTCCACTCTGAACAATCAGTGCAGTCAGGTGAGTAAGCAGCGGAAACCCATCGTTCTCACTGACAGAAAGGTTCGCATATTTGCTAATTTGTGAAAACGTCCTTGGATTCGTATCAGCTCTTGCGACAATGTCTTCGAGTTGAATCCGGAACAGACGAGATAGTTTTGAGCAAATAGAATCGAAATAGATAGCGCAGCTCACTGTGTGCTAGCTATGCTGACATTGCGATATCAGAACACTTCACAAACGATGTACCGGGAGAAAAACACACAGTCTGTAACTAGGGAACGTAACATCCTGGTCTGGGGAAAGTTTTCGGAGGGGAAGTGACTGCTTCGGCTGGAGGACACTCGGAGTGTAACAGGACCTCACAGCCTGGAGTGCAGGAATAACCTGAAACTCTGTCCATCTGCGAAAAGTAGATTGTCCTATCAGAGTTGGGGAAAGGAATTCAGCGCGAATCATCTCGATTAATCGTTAGCAATCAGTCATTTAGGCAAGGCCGAAATTGTTCTCAAATTAAAGTTCTGCTTCTTTCAGGAAGTACGTACTATGGAGACGCACAAAGAAAGCTCAGTCGAGTGCGAATTGTTCATTAATTTCCTTTGTTTTATTTTGTTGGTAGCTTTCCATGAGATAGTACTGGGGTTGTTCTCGCTGGAGTTGAGAATGAGGGGGGATCTCATGGAGACTTATACAATTCTAACAGGACTAGATAGGGTAGATGCAGGGAAGATGTTACCAATGATGGGTGTGTCCAGAACCAGGGGTCACAGCCTGAGGATTCAGGGTAAACCATTTCGGACAGAGATAAAGAGACATTTCTTCACACAAAGAGTGGTGAGCCGGTGGAATTCATTACCGCAGGAAGTAGTCGATGCTAAATCATTGAATATATTCAAGAGGCGGCTGGATATAGCACTTGGGGAGAATGGAATCAAAGGCTATGGGGAGGAAGCAGAATTAGGCTATTGAGTTGGATGATCAGCCATGATTGTGATGAACAGCAGAGCAGGCTCGAAGGGCCAAAAGGCCTCCTCCTGCTCCTATCTTCTATCTATCTATGTATCAATGTACTGGGCCTGCAAACTCACTTTGTTCATTCTGACTTTCGTTCTCAAGGTTCTCCGTTCTATTTTTTATTTATTTATGGATTGTGGGCATCGCTGGCTAGTCCAGCATTTATTTCTCATCCATAATTGACCTTGAGAAGGTGGTGGTGAGCTGCCTTCTTGAACCGCCGCAGCATGGTGGCATTGTGGTTAGCACAGTTGTTTCACAGTTCCAGGGTCCCAGGTTCGATTCCCGGCTTGGGTCACTGTCTGTGCGGAGTCTGCACGTCCCCCCCCCCCCCCCGTGTCTGCATGGGTTTCGTCCGGGTGCTCCGGTTTCCTCCCACATTCGAAAGATGTGCAGGGTTAGGTGGATTGGCCATGATAAATTGCCCTTAAGAGTGCAAAAAGGTGAAGTGGGGTTGCTGGGTTTCTAAGGGTGTGGGTGTTGGTAGGGTGCTCTTTCCAAGGGCCGGTGCAGATTTGATGGGCCAAATGGCCTCCTTCTGCACTGTAATTTCTGTGATTCTGTGAAGTGCATAAGTACACCCACCGTGCTGTTAGGGAAGGAGTTCCAGGATTTTGACCCAGCGACAGTGAAGGAACGGCCGATATATTTCCAAGTCAGGGCGGTGAGTGACTTGGAGGGGAACCTCCAGGTGGTGGGGTCCCCAGGTATCTGCTGCCCTTGTCCTTCTAGATGGTAGAGGCAGTGGGTTTGGAAGGTACTGTCAATGGAGCCTTGGTGAGTTGCTGCAGTGCATCTTGTAGATGGTACACACGGCTGCCACTGTGCGTCGGTGGTGGAGGGAGTGAATGTTTGTGGATGGGGTGCCGATCAAGCGGGGCTGCTTTGTCCTGGATGGTGTGGAGCTTCTTGAGTGTTGTTGGGAGCTGCACTCATCCAGGCAAGTGGAGAGTATTCCCTCACACTCCTGACTTGTGCCTTGTAGATGGTGGACAGGCTTTGGGGGGAGTCAGGAGGTGAGTTACTCTCCGCAGGATTCCCAGCCTCTGACCTGCTCTGGTAGCCATGGTACCATAAGATACAGGAGCAGAATTAGGCCACTCGGCCCATCGCGTCTACTCTGCCATTCTATCATGGCTGATCTCATCCTGGCCTCAACTCCACCGACCTGCCCGTTCTCCATAACCCTTCAACCCATTACCAATTAAAAATCTGTCTAACTCCTCCTTAAATTTACTCTCTGTCCCAGCATCCACTGGGGTAGCGAATTCCACCGATTCACAACCCTTTGGGAGAAGTAGTTTCTCCTCAACTCAGTTTTAAATTTGCTCCCTCTTATCCGAAGACTCTGACGTCTCGTTCTAGCGTTCCCCACAACAGAAAGCATCCGCTCAATGTCTACTTTATCCGTACCTTTTATCATCTTACATGTATCAATACGGGTCCAGCTCAGTTTGTGGTCAACGGTAACAACCCCCAGGACATTGCCAGCAGAGCCATTCATAAAAAAAGCAAAGCCTAACCAACTGTTCCTGACTGACGACTGTTCGAGATAACCGAGCAGAACTTTCCTGAAAATGAAACTTTCCTCCCTTGCCTGCTGCACCCTCAGTCCCTCAGAGAGCTCACCCCCTTCCCTCTGCCTCCTCCTGTCATCCCAAAGGGCTTTGTATCAGGAAACCCCTGGGAGAGAGGCATGGACCCCTCATTGTGCCATCCAGGTCAGTTTCCCAAGTTGAGTTCCAGGTCAGTTTCCCCAAGTTGAGTTCCAGGTCAGTTTCCCAAGTTGAGCTCCAGGTCAGTTTCCCAAGCTGTGTTGATTTCACACACACACTCTCATGTCACGTCTATTTCAAGGAAATTGCAAGGAAGTAGAAGGAAATTGACCAACTGAGCTGGGAGGTTTCCCCCCCCCCCCCCCCTTAAAAAAACAAACTCAAATTGTAACAAAAGCACACATCACTCACCTTTTGGACCTGATCATGTTTGAGTTCGGTGAAATAATACGCCAAGAGATGTGAGGCTATCATCTTGCCGGCTGCTGAAAAGATGGTGAAAGTTAGAGCTGGCTGAAGGAGTTAATGTTGGATGTTAAGTGCGGAGTCTGAAGCACAGGATCCTCTCTCTCTCTCTCTCTCTGAAACACGTTGAGGAAAGGAAATGTTTCTGTCTCCCTCCCCTCCAGCTCTCAGTCACGTCAGTGCATCCTGCTCAACCTCCCAGTGCCATTGGCAGCCGCCTGTGGGTGTGCCTCTGACTAAAGCTATTTCTCATCTCCTCATTTGACTCCGGAGGGGGATGGGCCCTGACTCATCCCAGCCCACTGAATGCCTCCGTGCAGCACGCCGCTTTTAAAGGGCCTGGGAGGCATGCACACTGGGTCAGGGACAACAGCACACCTTCACACACACACACTGGGTCAGGGACAACAGCATACTTTCACACACACACACACACTCTCAGTCACACACACACTGGGTCAGGGACAACAGCACGCCTTCACACACACACACACTCAGTCACACACACTGGGTCAGGGAGAACAGCACATCTTTACACACACACACACACTGGGGCAGGGACAATAGCACACCTTTACACACACCCACACACACTGGGTCAGGGACAACAGCACGCCTTCACACACACACACACACTCAGTCACACACACACTGGGTCAGGGACAAGAGCACACCTTTACACACCCACACACACTGGGTCAGGGACAACAGCACATCTTTACATACAAACACTCAGTCACACACACACACTGGGTCAGGGAGAACAGCACACCATCACACACACACAGTCACACACACACACACACTGGGTCAGGGAGAACAGCACACCATTACACACACACACTCAGTCACACACACACTGGGTCAGGGACAACAGCACACCTTTACACACACACACACACACACACACTGGGTCAGGGACAGCAGCACACCTTTACACACACACACACTGGGTCAGGGACAACAGCATATCTTTACACAAACACACATACAGTCACACACACACTGGGTCAGAGAGCCCAGAATATCTTTATGCACACACACACACACACACACACACACACACACTGGGTCAGGGAGATCAGCACATCTTTACACACACACACACACACTGGGTCAGAGAGCCCAGAACATCACACACACACACTGGGGCAGGGAGAACAGCACACCTTCACACACACACACTGGGTCAGGGACAACAGCACACCTTTACACACACACACACACACACTCAGTCACACACACACTGGGTCAGGGACAACAGCAATCCTTCACACACACACACTCTCAGTCATACACACACTGGGTCAGGGTGAACGGCACATCTTTACACACACACACACACACTGGGTCAGGGACAACAGCACACCTTTACACACAAACACTCAGTCACACACACACACACTGGGTCAGGGAGAACAGCACACCATTACACACACACACTCAGTCACACACACACACACACTGGGTCAGGGAGAACAGCACATCTTTACACACACACACTGGGTCAGGGACAACAGCACACCTTTACACACACACACACACACACACACTGGGTCAGGGACAGCAGCACACCTTTACACACACACACACTGGGTCAGGGACAACAGCACACCTTTACACACACACACACACTCGGTCAGGGACAACAGCACATCTTTGCACACACACACTGGGTCAGGGACAACAGCACACCTTTACACACACACACACACACTGGGTCAGGGACAACAGCACACCTTTACACACACACACACACACTGGGTCAGGGAGAACAGCACATCTCACACACACACACACTGGGGCAGAGAGCCCAGGACAATGTAACACACACACACGGGGTCAGAGAGCCCAGAACATCTTTACACACACACACAGGGTCAGGGAGAACAGCACATCTTTACACACACACACACACACACTCACAGACACACTCAGTCACACACACACACTGGGTCAGAGAGCCCAGGGCATCTTCACACACACACACACTCGGTCAGAGAGCCCAATACATCTTTACACACACACACACACACTTGGTCAGGGAGAACAGCACACCTTTACACACACACACACACATTCAGTCACACACACAGACTGGGTCAGAGAGCCCAGAATATCTTTATGCACACACACACACACACACACACTGGGTCAGGGAGAACAGCACATCTTTACACACACACACATCCACTGGGTCAGCTAGATCAGCACATCTTTACACACACACACACTGGGTCAGGGAGAACAGCACACCTTTACACACACACACATCCACTGGGTCAGAGAGCCCAGGACATCTTTACACACACACATACACACACTGGGTCAGGGAGAACAGCACATCTTTACACACACGCACACACACACACACTCACAGACACACTCAGTCACACACACACACTGGGGCAGAGAACCCAGGGCATCTTCACACACACACACTCTCGGTCAGAGAGCCCAATACATCTTTACACACACACACACACACTTGGTCAGGGAGAACAGCACACCTTTACAAACACACACACACATTCAGTCACACACACAGACTGGGTCAGAGAGCCCAGAATATCTTTATGCACACACACACACTGGGTCAGGGAGAACAGCACACCTTTACACACACACACATCCACTGGGTCAGAGAGCCCAGGACATCTTTACACACACACATACACACACTGGGTCAGGGAGAACAGCACATCTTTACACACACACACACACACACACTGGG
Source organism: Scyliorhinus canicula (assembly GCF_902713615.1). Classification (NCBI taxonomy): domain Eukaryota; kingdom Metazoa; phylum Chordata; class Chondrichthyes; order Carcharhiniformes; family Scyliorhinidae; genus Scyliorhinus; species Scyliorhinus canicula. The sequence goes on along the minus strand of NC_052171.1, from coordinate 12,517,103 downwards.
TCAGGAAGAACAGCACACCTTTACACACACACTCACACATTCAGTCACACACACACACTGGGTCAGAGAGCCCAGGACATCTTTACACACAGATACACACACTGGGTCAGGGAGAACAGCACATCTTTACACACACACACACACACACACTGGCTCAGGGACAAGAGCACACCTTTACACACACACACACACACACACACACACAGGGGCAGGGAGAACAGCACACCTTTATACACACACACACACTCGGTCAGGAACAAGAGCACACCTTTACACACACACACACATTGTTAGCGCCACACTGTGTCAGGGAGAACAGCACACCTTCACACACACACTCTCAGTCACACACACACTGGGTCAGGGACAACAGCACACCTTTACACACACACACACACACAAAGGGGCAGGGAGAACAGCACACCTTTATACACACACACACACTCGGTCAGGAACAAGAGCACACCTTTACACACACACACACACACACATTGTCAGCGCCACACTGTGTCAGGGAGAACAGCACACCTTCACACACACACTCTCAGTCACACACACACTGGGTCAGGGACAACAGCACACCTTTACACACATACACAGTCACACACACACACACTGGGTCAGGGACAACAGCACACCTTTACACACACACACTGGGTCAGGGAGAACACCACATCTTTACACACACACTCAGTCACACACACTGGGGCAGGGAGAACAGCACATCTTTACACACACACGCTGGGGCAGGGAGAACAGCACATCTTTACACACACACACACTGGGTCAGGGACAACAACACACCTTTACACACACACACACACTGGGGCAGAGAGCCCAGGACAATTTAACACACACACACGGGGTCAGAGAGCCCAGAACATCTTTACACACACACACACACATTGGGTCAGGGAGAACAGCAAATCTTTACACACACACACACACACTCACAGACACACTCAGTCACACACACACTGGGTCAGAGAGCCCAGGGCATCTTCACACACACACACACACTCGGTCAGAGAGCCCAATACATCTTTACACACACACACTGGGTCAGGGAGAACAGCACATCTTTACACACACACACACACTCACAGACACACTCAGTCACACACACACACTGGGGCAGAGAACCCAGGACATCTTTACACACACACACACACACTGGGTCAGGGAGAACAGCACATCTTTACACACACACACACACTCACAGACACACTCAGTCACACACACTCACTGGGTCAGAGAGCCCAGGGCATCTTCACACACACAGGGTCAGGGAGAACAGCACATCTTTACACACACACACACACACACACACACATTCAGTCACACACACACACTGGGTCAGAGAGCCCAGAATATCTTTATGCACACACACACACACACACACAGGGTCAGGGAGAACGGCACATCTTTACACACACACACACACACACACACACACACTGGGGTAGAGAGCCCAGAATATCTTTATGCACACACACACACACTGGGTCAGGGAGATCAGCACATCTTTACACACACACACTGGGTCAGAGAGCCCAGGACAGCTTTACACACACACGTAAACTGGGTCAGGGACAACAGCACATCTTTACACACACACACACACACACACTGGGGCAGGGAGAACAGCATACCTTTACACACACACACAAACTGGGTCAGGGACAACAGCACATCTTTACACACACACACACACACACATTCAGTCACACACACACACTGGGTCAGAGAGCCCAGAATATCTTTATGCACACACACACAGGGTCAGGGAGAACGGCACATCTTTACACACACAAACACACACACATTCAGTCACACACACACACTGGGTCAGAGAGCCCAGAATATCTTTATGCACACACACACAGGGTCAGGGAGAACAGCACACCTTTACAGACACACACACTGGGTCAGAGAGCCCAGGACAGCTTTACACACACACACACACACACTGGGTCAGGGAGAACAGCACATCTTTACACACACACACACACACACACTCACAGACACACTCAGTCACACACACACACTGGGGCAGAGAACCCAGGACATCTTTACACACACACACACACACTGGGTCAGGGAGAACAGCACATCTTTACACACACACACACACTGGGTCAGGGACAACAGCACATCTTTACACACACACACACACACATTGGGTCAGGGAGAACAGCACATCTTTACACACACACACACACACACTCACAGACACACTCAGTCACACACACACACTGGGGCAGAGAACCCAGGACATCTTTACACACACACACACACTGGGTCAGGGAGAACAGCACATCTTTACACACACACACACACTGGGTCAGGGAGAACAGCACATCTTTACACACACACACACACTCACAGACACACTCAGTCACACACACTCACTGGGTCAGAGAGCCCAGGGCATCTTCACACACACACTGGGTCAGGGAGAACAGCACATCTTTACACACACACACACACACACACATTCAGTCACACACACACACTGGGTCAGAGAGCCCAGAATATCTTTATGCACACACACACACTGGGTCAGGGAGAACGGCACACCTTTACAGACACACACACTGGGTCAGGGAGAACAGCACACCTTTACACACACACACACTGGGTCAGGGACAACAGCACACCTTTACACACACACACACACACACTGGGTCAGGGAGAACAGCACATCTCACACACACACACACTGGGGCAGAGCCCAGGACAATATAACACACACACACGGGGTCAGAGAGCCCAGAACATCTTTACACACACACACACACACACATTGGGTCAGGGAGAACAGCACATCTTTACACACACACACACACACTCACAGACACACTCAGTCACACACACACTGGGTCAGAGAGCCCAGGGCATCTTCACACACACACACGGTCAGAGAGCCCAATACATCTTTACACACACACACTGGGTCAGGGAGAACAGCACATCTTTACACACACACACACACTCACAGACACACTCAGTCACACACACACACTGGGGCAGAGAACCCAGGACATCTTTACACACACACACACACACTGGGTCAGGGAGAACAGCACATCTTTACACACACACACACACACTCACAGACACACTCAGTCACACACACTCACTGGGTCAGAGAGCCCAGGGCATCTTCACACACACACTGGGTCAGGGAGAACAGCACATCTTTACACACACACACACACACACACATTCAGTCACACACACACACTGGGTCAGAGAGCCCAGAATATCTTTATGCACACACACACAGGGTCAGGGAGAACGGCACATCTTTACACACACACACACACACACACACACACTGGGGTAGAGAGCCCAGAATATCTTTATGCACACACACACACACACACTGGGTCAGGGAGATCAGCACATCTTTACACACACACACTGGGTCAGGGAGAACAGCACATCTTTACACACACACACTGGGTCAGGGAGAACAGCACATCTTTACACACACACGTAAACTGGGTCAGGGACAACAGCACATCTTTACACACACACACACACACACTGGGGCAGGGAGAACAGCATACCTTTACACACACACACAAACTGGGTCAGGGACAACAGCACATCTTTACACACACACACACACACATTGGGTCAGGGAGAACAGCACATCTTTACACACACACACACACTCACAGACACACTCAGTCACACACACACACTGGGGCAGAGAACCCAGGACATCTTTACACACACACACACACACACACACACACTGGGTCAGAGAGAACAGCACACCTTTACACACACACACACACACACACTGGGTCAGCTAGATCAGCACATCTCACACACACACACATCCACTGGGTCAGAGAGCCCAGGACATCTTTACACACAGATACACACACTGGGTCAGGGAGAACAGCACATCTTTACACACACACACACACACACACACTGGGTCAGGGACAAGAGCACACCTTTACACACACACACACACACACACACACACACAGGGGCAGGGAGAACAGCACACCTTTATACACACACACACACTCGGTCAGGAACAAGAGCACACCTTTACACACACACACACACACACACACACACACATTGTTAGCGCCACACTGTGTCAGGGAGAACAGCACACCTTCACACACACACTCTCAGTCACACACACACTGGGTCAGGGACAACAGCACACCTTTACACACACACACTGGGTCAGGGAGAACAGCACATCTTTACACACACACACACTGGGTCAGGGAGAACAGCACACCTTTACACACACACTGGGTCAGGGAGAACAGCACATCTTTACACACACACACACACTGGGTCAGGGAGAACAGCACACCTTTACACACATACACAGTCACACACACACACACTGGGTCAGGGACAACAGCACACCTTTACACACACACACTGGGTCAGGGAGAACACCACATCTTTACACACACACACACTGGGTCAGGGAGAACAGCACACCTTTACACACACACTGGGTCAGGGAGAACAGCACATCTTTACACACACACACACTGGGTCAGGGAGAACAGCACACCTTTACACACACACTGGGTCAGGGAGAACAGCACATCTTTACACACACACACTGGGTCAGGGAGAACAGCACATCTTTACACACACACACACACTGGGTCAGGGAGAACAGCACACCTTTGCACACACACTCAGTCACACACACACACACACTGGGTCAGGGAGCCCAGGACATCTTTACACACACACACACACTGGGTTAGGGAGAACAGCACATCTTTACACACACACACACGCTCACAGACACACACTGGGTCAGGGAGAACAGCACACCTTTACACACACACTCAGTCACACACACACACACTGGGTCAGAGAGCCCAGCACATCTTTACACACACACACACACACACAGAGTCCAGGTCATGTCGGCCTGGTTTCGCTAGAATCTAGATGGTTAAGGGCTGATCTATTCAACGTACTCAACATATTTTTGTTGAGCGAAGATATTGTGGGATATGGCCACGGTCAGGTGAATAGAGTTAGGTCACAGGTCAGCCATCATCTCATTGAATGGTAGAGCAGGTTCGAGGGGCTGAATGGCCTTCTCCTGTTCCTGCGCCTCGAGGGCATCTTTACACCATGCACACGGACACAGGGTTCCAAGGAAATTTGGGAAATTCGATCCAGAATTGGCCGAGTGTCAGGAAGCAGAGGCTGATGGTCGAGGGGTGATTTTCTGACTGGAAGCCTGTGTCCAGTGGGGTCCCGCAGGGATCAGTGTTGGGGCCTTTGCTGTTTGTGATTTATATACACAATTTAGACATGAACGTAGGAGGATTGATCAGTCGTTCGCGGATCATACAAAGATTAGTGAGGTGGTAAATAGTGAGGATAGTCTTCGATTACAGGAGTATATAGGTGAGCTGATCAGATGGGCTGATCAGGAATTCTGTCTGGATAAGTGTGAGGTGATGCACTTAAACATAGAACATAGAACAGTACAGCACAGACCAGGCCCTTCGGCCCTCGATGTTGTGCCGAGCAATGATCACCCTACTTAAACCCACGTAACCCGTATACCCGTAACCCAACAATCCCCCCATTAACCTTACACTAAGGGCAATTTATCGCGGCCAATCCACCTAACCCGCACATCTTTGGACTGTGGGAGGAAACCGGAGCACCCGGAGGAAACCCACGCACACACGGGGAGGACGTGCAGACTCCACACAGACAGTGACCCAAGCCGGGAATCGAACCTGGGACCCTGGAGCTGTGAAGCATTGATGCTAACCACCATGCTACCGTGAGGCCCCAACTTGGGCAGGACAAACAAGGCAAAGGGATGCACAATAAACGGCAGGACTCTGGGAAGCACCGAGGATCAGAGGGACCTTGGTGTGCATGTACACCCGTCCCTTAAGGTAGCAGGGCTGGTGGATACAGTGGTTAAGAAGGCACATGGCCTTTATTAGCCGAGGCAGAGAGTTTCGGAGCAGGGAGGCTCTGCTGGAACTGTATAAAACGTTGGTTCGGCCACAGCGAGAGTATTGTGTGCAGTTCTGAAATTCACACGATAGGAGGGATGAGATAGCACTGGAAATGGTGCAGAGGAGATTCACCAGGATGTTGCCTGGGCTGGAGCGTTTCAGCTATGAAGAGAGGCTGGTTAGGCTGGGGTTGTGTTTCTTGGAGCAGAGCAGGCCGAGGGGGGACCTGATTGAGGTGGACAACATTATGAGGGGTATAATTAGAGTAGACAGGAAGAAACGTTTCTCCTTGGTGGAGGGGTCAATGATCAGGGGGGCAGACATTTAAGGTGTGGGGCGGGAGGTTTAGAGGGGGTGTGAGGAAATTGTTTACCCAGAGGGTGGTGGGAGTCTGGAACTCGCTGCCTGATAGTGTGGTGGAGGCAGAGACCCTGGTAACATTTCAGAAGTATTTAGAATTCACTTGCGATCCCAGAGCAGACACGGCCAAGTGCTGGCAAATGGAATGAGGATTATTGCATGTTTTATCTCTATTTTTGTTATAATTAAACACTTGTTCTGTTTCACTTACAAATCTGGTGCTCGGAAGTCACTGAAGCCACAAAGGGCCGAAGATCTCAGAAACTAGATACAAACGTTTGGTTAATTCACTTCTGTGGGGGCTCCGGGGTCTGTGGGACTGGAATTGACGGCGCACTCATCCATAAATTGGGGGCTTGTACAGGATTGTGGAATGTGAGACAGCAAATTTGGGTTACAGCATAAATTAAGAGAGACACCGAGCGGCCTGACGAACCCGACCGGTTCACGCCGGCGCCAACCACACCTGGTCGCTGCCGGCGTGAACAGCGCCCGACAGGTAAGTGTGGGGCCTGTGGGGGACAGAGGGAGGATCGAGCACCACGGGCGTGCTCATCAGATGTCTGGCCCGCGATCGGTGCCCACCGATCGTCGGCCGGCGTCTCTGAGAGACGCACTCTTTTCCCTCCTCCGCCCCGCAAGATCAAGCCGCCATGTCTTGCGGGGCAGTGGAGGGGAAGACGGCAACCGCGCATTTGTGGGTTGGAGCCGGCCAACCTGCGCATGCACGGCTGACATCACTTAGGCGCCGCCGGCTGCGTCATTCTCGGCGTGCCACTTTGATGCAAACGTCAAGGCCCGGCGACTGAGATTCGCGCACCGCCGCTCCTAGCCCCCCGGGGGGGGAGGACGGGGAGGATAGGGGGCGAGGAGCGGCCTCTGACGCCAGAGTGAAACACTCCGGGTGTCACTCCGGCGTCAGCTGTTTCTCTCCGTTTCGGAGAATCGCGCCCCCAGGTTTGTTGTGATTTAACAGGATGGTTTTGGTAAGCATTTTCTTGATGGAAGACATAACTCTGGGTTTTCTTGGAGGGGCTTCGCAAAGACCCACTCGTCGAATTGGCAGCGAAATGAAAACTGGTTGTACCAGATAAAATAAAAGGGGGAGGTACTTGAAATGATTGCTGAACATTTCAATTTGATGGTATGCTAGGAACGCAGGAGAACATAGAACATTACAGGCCCTTCGGCCCTCGATGTTGCGCCGTCCTGTGTAACCCCTCTAAAGTCCACCTACACTATTCCCTTATCGTCCATATGCCTATCCAATTACCATTTTAATGCCCTTAATGTTGGCGAGTCCACTACTGTTGCAGGCAAGGCATTCCACGCCCTTACTACTCTCTGAGTAAAGAACCTACCTCTGACATCTGTCCTATATCTATCTCCCCTCAATTTAAAGCTATGTCCCCTCGTGCTGGACATCACCATCCGAGGAAAAAGGCTCTCACTGCCCACCCTATCTAATCCTCTGATCATCTTGTATACCTCAATTAAGTCACCTCTTAACCTTCTTCTCTCTAACGAAAACAGCCTCAAGTCCCTCAGCCTTCACTCATATGATCTTCCCTCCATACCAGGCAACATCCTGGTAAATCTCCTCTGCACCCTTTCCAATGCTTCCACATCCTTCCTATAATGCGGCGACCAGAATCCTCCAAACCCCTCAAAACAATATTCCATTAGCCCACTATCTGTAAATAAGTAAATTGTTGAAGTGAATGATTACCTCACTTTTAGAATCCCTCAATGACAACTTTAGCAGACATACTAGCTGTATTCATCTTAAACCTTTTTTGAAATAACGATACTATACCAGATATAAAATATAGCACACACCCACCCTCACACACACGAACAGACGCACACACAAACAAATAGACATACACTCACATATGGACACATACACCCTCACGCACCCTCACCCAAATACACACATATACACACCCACATACATACGCACTCATATCCCACAGACTAGTACACACATCAAAACATACAGACTCACACACACACACATATACTCACACATACACACACATGCACACACACACACACAGTCATGCCTCCCCCATATACACACATCCTCACACATACACACACTCACACACATAATATTAACTATCTATTTTCACGTACACATAGGGAGTAGGAGGAGATGAGGAGGAGACGGGGGGAGGCAATAAAGGTAGTGGGGATTTTGCGGAAACAGAGGGAAGGGGAAGGCGAAGAGGAAGTGGGGAAGTGGAATTGGATAAGGAGCGGGCAGGTGGAGGAAAGAGAAGGGGCTGAGGTGGGGTCATTTCCGAGGGAGCGCATAAGGAGATTAAGGGGTGAAGAGGTGAAGGAAAAAGAGGAGAAGGAAGAGAGTGAAGAAAAGGGGACAACAGGAGAGGGGCAGAGGAGAGGGTAGGAGGGCAGAAGAAGGGATGTGAGGAGAGGAAAATGGAGAACAGAGGAGGTGAGGGGAAAAAGAAAGGTGAGGAGGGAATAATGTGGGGAGAAGGTGTCTGAGGGGGAGGAAATGAGGAGAAAAGGGGAATGAGGAGGGGATAATATGGAGAGGGATGAGGGGGAAAGGAGGGAGAAGAGGGGAGGTGAGGGTGATTAAATCTGCTACCTTCCAGCATTAATGAACCGTACCTGTGTGTGGTCATATGTATCCAATCCACCGCCAGAAACTGCCACTGAGCTTGGATGAAAGAACCTGTGAGAGGAATGTAGCAATTTCAGAGATATTGTATGATATGTATCTGGTGCAGTGAGGGTTAAAATCCGTTTGTTTGTTTGTGTGAGCGCTGCAGTCACGTTTTTAAAATGACAACTATACCTTTTGGAGGCAGAGGTGCAATTAAAACACCATTAAAGTTGAGGCTAATGGGCTTTGGTTTATATTAAGAGGGTTCCCTGGGGAGTGGCGACATTGCGTTCAGCTGAATAAGATGATGCAGTTAATGGGAGGAGCCAGGGGCTGAAGCAGTTTCCGGAGTTTGAGTTTAGTTTTAGACTCGGGTGTAAACAAAGCTGCTGCTCTCAACACAGTGAGGTTAGATCCTTCTGTGGACAGACTCGTGGTTTATTTCAAAATAGTGCAGTTAAAGATTTTCCCGGGGAACTACCCACTGGCCTCAAGACAGTGAGTTAAAGATTTGATTGTGAACAGGACAGGAGTAATTTCAAAGGCTGGCCATTTAAACAGTAAGTTGAGACGGGCAAGAATCTGAAGGTTGGTTCCTGAAGGATCTCTCTCTCCAAGTGGTTTCCCCATGACATCTGTTCACAGCAAGTATTCCTGAGTCTGCGAACTCTATTTCAAAGTGGATTGCGACCTGAGATGGATGTTGCTTGAGTGGAGATAAAGTTAGCAGTTAAGGATTATTGTGTCATGGTACTATTTAACTGGTGATTGAAAGCTATTTGGATCATGGGCAGCACGGTAGCACAAGTGGCTAGCACTGTGGCTTCACAGCGCCAGGGTCCCAGGTTTGATTCCCCCGCTGGGTCACTGTCTGTGCGGAGTCTGCACATTCTCCCCGTGTCTGCGTGGGTTTCCTCTGGGTGCTCCGGTTTCCTCCCACAGTCCAAAGGTGTGTGGATTGAAATGAAATGAAATGAAAAATGAAATGAAAATCGCTTATTGTCACGAGTAGGCTTCAAATGAAGTTACTGTGAAAAGCCCCTAGTCGCCACATTCCAGCGCCTGTTCGGGGAGGCTGTTACGGGAATCAAGCCGTGCTGCTGGCTTGCCTTGGTCTGCTTTCAAAGCCAGCGATTTAGCCCTGTGAGTTAAACAGCCCCACATTGTGATAAATTGGCCGTGATAAATTGCCCTTAGAGAACAAAAAGGTTAGGAGGATTCAGGAGCAAGCTCGGTGAGTCAATTGGATGCTTTGCCTGAATTTCATTCCCTGGGTTCATTGTGAGGAATATAGGATGGGGAGAGGGGAGAGGGGAGGGGGGAGGGGGGAGGGGGGAGGGGAGGGGAGGGGAGGGGAGAGGGGAGTGTAGGGGGGAGAGGGGAGGGGTGGATGGCTAACCTCCTATCCCTTCAACAAATAAATAATAGCCAGACAAAGAGTGGACAATGGGAACAGAGTGACTCCTATCTTGTTGCACAAGCTGGCATCTCACACTCTGCATGGAAATAGCAAGTTCATATTGGCCACCGTGTGTTCCGAGGATATAACACACCGACAGAGTGAAAGCATACAATTATCCATTCGAGTAAATCACTCGGCTGAATGAAGGCACATTCTGTTCCTGCCGGACGGCAGAGTCGGCACGACGTGTTCCTCGCAATGAATAGTGTGGGTAGAGTACGATAAACTGGTCGCCTCTTTCAACGCAATGGAGGTTGACGAGAGGGAACAGGCATTTACCTGCCACCTCAGCTCCGCACTTTGCTCTCCTGTCCACGTGCCCGTTCTCTGCCCGGCCACAATGCTTGCGAAAAGCCCCACACTGGAGGAGCAAACTTCATCTCCCCGATTTCACACAGGTTCACAACTTCACACTGTGACCTTTCACCTCCACCTTAACCTCTTTTTATCGCCAATGCAAAATGTCCTCCACCCCGCGCCCCCAATCTCCCCCACCCCTCCCCCACTGGGCTGTCTGCCACTTGTTCCTAGCCGTCGCTACGTCTTTGTTGCAAAATCTCTCCCAGCTCCCGAATCGTTATTCCAGCTCTTATGCCCCCTCCTACACAGTGTACAACACATGCTTGATTCCATTTCCCAGTCAAATCAAGGTGGTTTAGCACTGCTGCCTCACAGCGCCGGGTTCAAGTCCCTTGGCCGATTGTCTGTGTGGAGTTTGTAAATACTCCCCGTATCTGCGTGGGTTTCCTCTGGGTGCTTGGGTTCCCTCCCACAATCTAAAGTTCGATTGGTCATGCTAAATTGCCCCTAAGTGTACAAAGGTTAGGGTGAGGTTACAGGCAATAGGGCCTGTCTAGGGTGCTCTTTCGGAGGGGTCAGTTCAGATTTGAAGGCCTGAATGGCCTCCTTCTGCACTGTCGGGATTCTATGATATTGTTGTGTGCCTGTCTGTTCCAGTAGTGGGCCAAAGAGCACACTAGGACCCAACAATAGATTGGTTCATGTTTGGAAGAGTTACAGATATGGATGAACAAGCCAGCATGTGGACAGTGAGAGCCTTTTTCCTCGGATGGTGATGTCCAGCACGAGGGGACATAGCTTTAAATTGAGGGGAGATAGATATAGGAGAGATGTCAGAGGTAGGTTCTTTACTCAGAGAGTAGTAAGGGCGTGGAATGCCCTACCTGCAACAGTAGTGGACTCGCCAGCACTAAACGCATTCAAATGGTCATTGGATAGGCATATGGACGATAAGGGAATAGTGTAGAGGGACTTTAGAGGGGTTTCACAGGTCGGCGCAACATCGAGGGCCGAAGGGCCTGTACTGCGCTGTAAAGTTCTATATTCTATGTTCCATGTTGCAGCTGTATAGAACATTAGTTAGGCCGCATTTTGAATATAGTCTTCAATTCTGGTCGCCACACTACTAGAAAGATTTGGAGGCTTTAGAGAGGGTGCAGAAGAGGTTTACCAGGATGTTGCCTGGTATGGAGGGCATTAGCTATGAGGAGCGGTTGGGTAAACCCAGTTTGTTCTCACTGGAACAACGGAGGCTGAGAGACGACCTGAAAGAGGTCTACAAAATTATGAGGGGCATAGATAGTCAGAAGCTGGAAGAGTCAATTACTAGGAGGAGTAGGTTTAAGGTGCGAGGGGCAAGGTTTAGAGGAGATGTACGAGGCAAAGTTTTTTACACAGAGGGTAGTGGGTGCCTGGAACTCGCTGCCGGAGGAGGTGGTGGAAACAGGGACGATAGTGACGTTTAAGGGGCATCTTGACAAATACATTAATAGGATGGGAATAGAGGGATATGATCTGCAGAAATATAACGGTTTAAGGTTCGCTGGACAGCATGTTTGGCACAGGTCCAAGGAGCCTATTCCTGTGCTGCCGTGTCCTTTGTTCTCGTTTTTTGCTTCTTGGCAGTCACAACCCGTCAAGGGAGCCAAACCATTCCACTATTACAGTAATGGCAATGGTAACTGGGGTGGGGCAGTACAGGCAGTTGCGCTATGTTCCTTGTGCAATTAATTTGTCCTTTAACCACACAACCTCCCTGAGCACAGTCTCTCGAAATAACAATCACACCACTTCGGAACCAATACTGGCATTTGGGCACAGTTTATGTTTAAGGAACAGAGTGGAGCAGTGAAGGAAGAGATCGGGGCGCCATTTTCAAATGCCGTGCTGAACTCTCGACCCCCCCCAGTTTGTGGGGGCCAGAGCTGAATGGCGCACAGCTGAGGTCTCCTCACAGCGGCACGGTGGTTAGCACGATTGCTTCACAGCGCCAGGGTCCCAGGTTCGATTCTCACTTGGGTCACTGTCAATGTGGAGTCTGCACGTTCTCCCCGTGTCTGTTTGGGTTTCCTCCAGGTGCTCCGGTTTCCTCCCACAAGTCCCGAAAGACGTGCTTGTTAGGGTAAATTGGACATTCTGAATTCTCCCTCTGTGTACCCGAACAGGCGCCGGAATGTGGCGACTAGGGGATATTCACAGTAACTTCAATGCAGCGTTAATGTCAGCCTGCTTGTGACACTAGTAAAGATTCTAAAGATGCCGAGTGGCTGTTTAATGCAGCATTAGCACAGCCAAGTGGGATGTTAAACTCACTTTGCCGTGCGAGACAGGGTCCCGCCAATTGTGGGCGCGATCTCGGTCACGACATCTCCCGAAATCTGATGAGATCTCGAGAGGCGTAATCCTGGGGGCCGTGGCTGGTCGATCACGGCCTTAGTCAGTTTTTGGGCCTTGGGCAGTTTCTCCCCAGTCTAGCCCACACTTCGAACTGTTTCCATCACGAGGGAGCTGAATTGGCCAGTGAGACTCACGCCTCAGAGACCGAGCCACCATTTTGAAATCGTGCACTGAACCCAAAGTGAGCTTGAGCATCCCCCCCCACCCCCACCCACGGGCAATGTCACCCCCCCCCTCCCCCACCCACACCCACATGGGCATTACCCCAACTTCCCCCAAATGGCTCATTTAAATATGCTGATGTGGGCCTTGCCCAGCGCGATGAGACCCCGCTCGCAAAGTTCGGGTGATTCCCGCGGGACGTCACAAGTGGCTCAAATCCTGTTTGGAGGGCTCTGGCCAAACTGAGCGGCCTCATGGCAAAGCCGTCGGGCAGTAGAAGGGCGGAAATTCACGCCCTGAGAAATCTTTGGGTTAAATTGCGCCCAGGGGCTGCGTAACCCATCAGATAACACGGGAATGGTGGACAGGATATTAAAAGAAAAGAGATAGAAACATAGAAAATAGCAGCAGGAGGAGGCCATTCAGCCCTTCGAGCCTGCTCCCCCATTCATTATGATCATGGCTGATCATCAAGTTCAACACCCTGATCCCGCCTTCCCCCCCATCCCTCGATCCCTTCAGCCCCAAAGAGCTCTAATTCCTTCCTGAAATCACACAACGTTTTGGCCTCAGCTCCTTTCTGTGGGAGTGAATTCCACAGATTCACCACTCTCTGGGTGAAGAAATTTCTCCTCACCTCAGTCCTAAAAGGTTTACCCCTTATCCTCAAACTCTGACCCCTCGTTCTGGACTCCCCCCACCATCGGGAACATTCTTTCTGAATCTACCCTGTCTAATCCTGTTAGAATGTTATATGTTTCTACAAGATTCTCTCTCACACTTCTCAACTCCAATGAATATAATCGTCACCGATTTATGAGCAAAGGTTGAACATGTTTATAATGGAGTTCAGATACAATTTGATTGGAATATATGAGATATGAAGGGTATTGACATGGCCATCCATTTAGGATTGAGTTGAGGAGAATGTTTCTCTCTGGGAGCTTCTCTCTTCCTCAAAAGGTGGTGGAAAGGTTAGGGCGTTTGCCAGGCGGCAGATGGAGGGGTTCCCCTTGCTGCCCCCACGGGGGGTGCGGGATAGGGTGCTCTCGGGGGTGTGGGTCGGAGGAGGGAGGATCTCGGACATATACCGGGTGATGCAGGAGGTAGATGAGGCCTCGGTGGAGGAACTGAAGGGTAAATGGGAAGAGGAGCTGGGTGAGGAGATTGAGGAGGGGACGTGGGCGGATGCCCTGGAGAGAGTGAATTCCTCTTCCTGTGCGAGGCTTAGCCTCATACAGTTCAAGGTGCTGCATAGGGCCCACATGACCGGGTCGAGGATGAGTAGGTTTTTCAGGGGCGAGGACAGGTGTGCTAGGTGGTCGGGGAGCCCAGCGAACCACGCCCATATGTTTTGGACGTGCCCAGCGTTGGGGGAGTTTTGGAAGGGGGTAGCAAGGACGGTATCGAGGGTGGTGGGATCCAGGGTCGAGCCAGGCTGGGGACTCGCAATTTTTGGGGTGGCAGTGGAGCTGGGAGTGCAGGAGGCGATAGAGGCCGGGGTCCTGGCCTTTGCGTCCCTAGTAGCCCAGCGGAGGATCTTGCTCCAGTGGAAGGATGCGAGGCCCCCAAGCGTGGAGGCCTGGATCAATGATATGGCGGGGTTCATCAAATTGGAGAGGGTAAAATTTGCCCTGAGGGGATCAGTACAAGGGTTTTTCAGGCGGTGGCAGCCTTTCCTGGATTTCCTGGCGGAACGGTAGGGAAATAGGCCGACAGCAGCAGCAACCCGGGGTGTGGGGGTTGGGGGGGGGGGGGGAAGGGGAGGGAGGGGGGGTCTGGATTGGGGGGAGGGAGAACTGTGTACATGGGTCTGTGGGATGTGGCGGGTGCTATCTCTTTCCCTTTTGTTGTTTGGATGCTCTTTTGCTTTTTTTCTTTTTCCTTTTGTTTGAATTTGCTCTTGAAGTTGGGTGGGTATTGTTCTTGGGGTGTTACCACGGTTGTTTGTTAATAGAGTTAAGATGTTTATATTTTGTAAAAATTTCAATAAAAATTATTTTTAAAAGAAGGTGGTGGAAGCAGAGTCTTGGAATATTTTTGAGGCAGATGTGGATAGATTGTTGTTTAACGAAAGGGTGAAAGGTCATTGGGAGTCAACTGGAATGTGGAGTTTATGTTACAATCTGACCAGCCAATGATCATTGGAGCAAGCTCGTTGGCCAACACGTCCTCTTGATTTGTATGTGTATTCCTCTATTGTGGCACGGCGGTTAGCACTGCTGCCTCACAGCGCCAGGGACCCAGGTTCGATTCCCAGCTCGGGTCACTGGCTGTGCGGAGTCTGCACGTCCTCCCCGTGTGTGCGTGGGTTTCCTCCGGGTGCTCCGGTTTCCTCCCACAGTCCAAAGACGTGCAGGTTAGGTGGATTGGCCGCGATCAATGTGTGGGGCTACGGGGAAAGGCGGGGATGTGGGCAGGGAGGGGCTGTTTAGCACACTGAGCTAAATCGCTGGCTTTGAATGCAGACCAAGGCAGGCCAGCAGCACGGTTCAATTCCCGTACCGGCCTCCCCGAACAGGCGCAGGATTGTGGCGACTAGGGGCTTTTCACAGTAACTTCATTTGAAGCCTACTCGTGACAATAAGCGATTTCCATTTCAGGTGGGGTGCTCTTTCAGAGGGTTGGTGCAGACTCGATGGGCTGAATGGCCTCCTTCTGCACTGTAGAGATTCTATGAACTATTGGTACCTTCCTTAAGACCATGAAATGTAGGAGTAGAAGTGGACCATTCAGCCCATCGAGTCTGCCCTGCCATTAAATAAGACCGTGACTCATCTGATATGATAATCCTCTACTCCACTTCCCGCCTTATCTACTTGATTCCCTTACCAATTAAAAATATGTCTCTCTCAATGATTCAGCCTCTACAGCTCTCTGCGGTAAAGAATTCCACAGATTCACTCCCCTCTGAGAGAAGAAATTCCTCCTAATCTCTGTCTTCAATGGACGCCCCTCACTCTGAGATTCTCCCCTCTGGTCCCAGACTCTCCCACAAGGGGAAACAACCTCTCAGCATCGACCCTGTCAAACTCCCTGAGAATCCTCAATGTCTCAATAAGGTCGCCTCTCATCCGTCTAAACTCCCAATGAGAACAGGCCCCGGCCTATTCAACCTCTCCTCATAAAATCCCTCCCTACCCGGGAACAACCCAGTGAACCTTCCCTGGATTGCTGGTCACAGATACAATTGTAATTTGATTCCAATATTCTGGATGCCTGGAATGGGTGGGTTGTTGTCTTATGGGGAGAGGTTGGACAGGTTAGGTTTGCATTAGTTTGAAACAGTGAGATGTGACTTAATCGAAACCTTTAATATCCTGAGGGGTAACAACAGGGATAATGTGGTGAGACGGTTTCCTCTTGTTGGAGAATCTAGAACGAGGCGGTCACTGTTTAAAGACAAGGGGCGGAATTTCTGATAATGTCCCCACGTCCGCGAGAAAACGGGCGTGAATCACTGGATTTTCCTCAAGAAAGTCGAGAGTGACTCTCCGTTTTGTAGGGGGCGAGCAGGGCCTCGGATTGCATCTGGATGCCGATACGGGGCCCTGCATTTCTGGTCGGAGGTCGGTGCATGCGCATGGCGGCAACCTGCGGCAGCAGCCCCGGCCAACATGGCGGACCAGTCCCGTTATTATAGGCCCCGCTGATCGGTGGCCCCCGATCGCGCGCCTGGCGGTCCTGGAGGCCCCCGCCCGGTGACGGATCCCCCCCCCCCCCCCCCGCCCCCTCCACCAGGGCAGCCGCAGATTGAGTCCGCAGCCTCCAATCTGGGTGCCCGCCGGGTGAAACCACGAGTGAACCACACCATCGCAAACAGTGGCCAGTGGAGAATCGCCACGGGGGCCTCTTTTAATGACTGGCACTGCGTCGCGATTGGCGGCGATTCTCCGGCCCGTGAGGAATACTGAGAAAATGAAGCCAGTCAATATAGCTGACACATGTCAACACTGGAAGAAACTTACACAATCAGCACTTTGTGTCCCCACTTTCTTTGAACAAGGAAGTAAGTGCTTTTCACGAGAATGGGGAAGGAGATGACTCGGATGTTTGCATAGTGCAATGTAATGGAACCACTAAGAAATATTGTGACATTGTGTGTGTTTGACAAGTTACTTCATCGCCTCTAAAGTCTGGGTTCTCCAATTTCGAGGCTATGTCCGGAGGATCCTTGGCGTTTTAATGTGGATAAAAAAATCGGCGATCCCCCGACCAGTGAGGGGCGAGCAGCCGCGCCACGTAAAACGCACGGCTTTCCCGATATAAACGGCTGGAGCATTGCCGGGTGCGTGGCCGCGCATGGGCACGTCGATGACCTGCAGTGGTCGTGCCGTACAACATGGCCAGCCGTTTATGTGTCAATGTAAGGATGCGCATGTTCAACTAAAATTGTTTAATTTTCAGTCGTAGAAAATCATAAACTTGGAATATTCTGGCAGCACGGTAGCACAAGTGGTTAGCACTGTGGCTTCACAGCGTCAGGGTGCCAGGTTCGATTCCCCGCTGGGTCACTGTCTGTGCGGAGTCTGCACGTTCTCCCCGTGTCTGCGTGGGTTTCCTCCGGGTGCTCCAGTTTCCTCCCGCACTCCAAAGACGTGCAGGTTAGGTGGATTGGCTGTGATAAATTGTCCAAAAAATGTTAGGAGGGGTTATTGGGTTACGGCGATGGGCTGAATGGCCTCCTTCTGCACTGTATGTTCTATGTCTATGTTTCAAAGATTTTTTTAAATGCTGGCTACGACCGGCATTTGGATACAAGCAATGCAGTCTTCCCACCAGAGGTGGCGGCAGAGAGAACGTCACGTGCCCGACATATACATCCGTGCTTTGGGCGCAAAGTCACGGCAGAGAAATTTCCTCCATTTTGTAGCTGCTCGTGGAAAACTGAAGATGGATTATTTTGTAATAAGGAAGAGGGCCAGTGACACAAATAGGCCTGCATCTCACAACTGAATCTGCTGGAGAGAGGTTCACAGGAGAGTCCACGACAATGCAAAGCCGTGCTGGTGTGAGCTTTGTACAAAGCTCAAGGGCCTCTAGTGAAGAACTGATTAAGAAAAAACTGAAATCTGGAACAAAGCAGGATAAAGATGATTTATGAGGTAAAACTTTATTAATTGAGCCAATACAAATCAGGATGCAAAGCCGAGGTGTGGTATATACAGGGAAGTACTGGCGAATGAGAGTTTACAAGACTCAAAACTTCAAAAGCTTTTGAAGATTAAATTCCAGGACAAACCTGTTGATTTTTTTCAAAAAAACATTATTAAAAAATTTTTTTTTTTAATGTTCCAATTAAGGTGCAATTAAAAAAAAAAAAATTTAGTGTACCCAATTCAGTTTTTCCAGTTAAGGGGCAATTTAACGTGGCCAATCCACCTACCCTGCACATCTTTCGGTTCATAGATTATCATATCATAGATTATCCTAGAATTTACAGTGCAGAAGGAGGTCATTCGGCCCATCGAGTCTGCACCAGCTCTTGGAAAGAGCACCCTACCCAAGGTCAACACCTCCACCCTATCCCCATAACCCAGTAACCCCACCCAACACTAAGGGCAATTTTGGACACTAAGGGCAATTTATCATGGCCAATCCACCTAACCTGCACATCTTTGGACTGTGGGAGGAAACCGGAGCACCTGGAGGAAACCCACGCAGACACGGGGAAGATGTGCAGACTTCGCACAGACAGTGACCCAAGCCGGAATCGAACACGGGACCCTGGAGCTGTGAAGCAATTGTGCTATCCTCAATGCCACCGTGCTGCCCTAATTAAGGGGCAATTTAGTGTGGTCAATCCACCTAACCTGCACATCTCGGCTGTGGGGGTGAAACCCACACAAACACGGAGAGAATGTGCAACCTCCACACGGACAGTGATCCAGAGCCGGGATCGAACCTGGGACCTCGGTGCCGTGAGGCAGCAGTGCTAACCACTGCGCCACCGTGCTGCCCTGCAGCGAGAACTTAACTCGTCAGCTGAGGTCCTGAGGAGAAATGTAATATTGAACGAAAGAGCAAGTGAGATTGCGAAGACCAAACAGATAATGGGTCCAAAACTGGTCTGAACTGTTGCCCCCTATGCCACCATGCCGCCCATTAACTTCACAATGGCTATCATTGGCCTGGGCATGGTGGCAGTCTGTGTACGATCTGTACAGGACCACACTTCACTGCAGGAATCGCCTCAGAAGAGATCAAAGGCATCACCTTTCACTTTTTAGGAGTGGACAGGAGATTAAGATGGAGAGAAGATTAATCAAGATTAATTAGCAAGGATCCACATTACTCAACCAGATTACCCCCCCGTGCTGTCACAATCTTAATTCATCTCCTCCGTGACAAGGTTTGAAGATGTTGTAATGTTAGATTTCCCAAAGTGCGTGTTCTTGATCATTGGCGTGCAATGTTCACATCCTGAAAGTGCAGGTGGCAGAATGGGGAAGAGAGTCTCGAAATCCTGCCCTGCCAGCCAGCCCTGGCACACGGCCAACGCAGATTGTTGGCTGGGTCAAAGTTGTGTTTCAATCCTTCAAAGCGTGCCACCTTGGAGCTAGACAATGGAAGGGGCAGGGTCATCAGAGATGTTAAAGTTAACTCAATATTAATGTCGCAATCGTGACTTCAAATTGGTGACGGAGTTCCAAACATTGCAAGATTATCGATACCAACTCTTGGTGTATACACACAACCTCTGTGGTATTATTTGAATAATGTTTGTCAAACAGACACTGTGGGGAAGTCAAACGACACACCCATACTCCCACAGACTAAATGAGTACATTTATTTGCTGTTTCCAAACCCCACCCCCAGATATGTGACAACGGTAACCAGGAGGCGAAATGAGACAGCTTCAGGTGTACATTGTCTTACACACTAAGCCAATAAGAATATTGAACTAAGTCTCGCAGATTCTAAAAGGAATGCAGGCATTTCTGCAAGCCCCCTTGATACACTCGGGGTCCTACATTGGCAAAAGGCAATATGACATGACAGTGATTGTATTATCCTCCAAGAACACGGAGTATAGACATTATAGGTCAGGTACACGGTGTATTGACAATATAGGACAGGTACACAGTGTATTGACAATATAGGACAGGTACATGGTGTATTGACATTATAGGACAGGTACACGGTGTATTGACATTATAGGACAGGTACACGGTGTATTGACAATATAGGACAGGTACACAGAGTATTGACATTATAGGACAGGTACATGGTGTATTGACATTATAGGACAGGTACACGGTGTATTGTCATTATAGGACAGGTACACAGTGTATTGACAATATAGGACAGGTACACGGTGTATTGACATTATAGGACAGGTACACGGTGTATTGACAATATAGGACAGGTACACAGTGTATTGACAATATAGGATAGGTACACGGTGTATTGACATTATAGGACAGGTACACGGTGTATTGACAATATAGGACAGGTACACGGTGTATTGACATTATAGGACAGGTACACGGAGTATTGATATTATAGGACAGGTACACAGTGTATTGACATTATAGGACAGGTACACAGTTTATTGACAATATAGGACAGGTACAGGGAGTATTGACAATATAGGACAGGTACAGGGAGTATTGACAATATAGGACAGGTACACGGTGTATTGACATTATAGGACAGGTACACGGTGTATTGACATTATAGGACAGGTACACAGTTTATTGACAATATAGGACAGGTACAGGGAGTATTGACAATATAGGACAGGTACACGGAGTATTAACATTATAGGACAGGTGCATGGTGTATTGACAATATAGGACAGGTACACAGTTTATTGACAATATAGGACAGATACACGGAGCATTGACATTATAGGACAGGTACACGGTGTATTGACATTATAGGACAGGAACACGGTGTATTGTCATTATAGGACAGGTACACGGTGTATTGACAATATAGGACAGGTACACGGAGTATTGACATTATAGGACAGGTACATGGTGTATTGACATTATAGGACAGGTACACGGAGTATTGACATTATAAGACAGGTACACGGAGTATCGACATTATAGGACAGGTACACGGAGTATTGTCATTATAGGACAGGTACACGGTGTATTGATGTTATAGGACAGGTACACGGTGTATTGACAATATAGGACAGGTACACGGTGTATTGACATTATAGGACAGGTACACAGTTTATTGACAATATAGGACAGGTACAGGGAGTATTGACAATATAGGACAGGTACACGGAGTATTAACATTATAGGACAGGTGCATGGTGTATTGACAATATAGGACAGGTACACAGTTTATTGACAATATAGGACAGATACACGGAGCATTGACATTATAGGACAGGTACACGGTGTATTGACATTATAGGACAGGTACACGGAGTATTGACAATATAGGACAGGTACACGGAGTATTGACATTATAGGACAGGTACACGGAGTATTGACAATATAGGACAGGTACACAATGTATTGACATTATAGGACAGTTACACTGTGTATTGACATTATAGGACAGGTACATGGAGTATTGACATTATGGGACATGTACACGGAGTATTGACATTATAGGACATGTACACGGAGTATTGACATTATAGGACATGTACACGGAGTATTGACATTATAGGACAGGTACATGGTGTATTGACATTTTAGGACAGTTACACGGTGTATCGACATTATAGGACAGGTACACGGTGTATCGACGTTATAGGACAGGTACACGGTGTATTGACATTATAGGACAGTTACACGGTGTATCGACATTATAGGACAGGTACACGGTGTATCGACGTTATAGGACAGGTACACGGTGTATTGACATTATAGGACAGGTACACGGAGTATTGAGAATATAGGACAGGTACGCGGAGTATTGACAATATAGGACAGGTACACGGAGTATTGAGAATATAGGACAGGTACGCGGAGTATTGACATTATAGGACAGGTACACGGTGTATTGACATTACAGGACATGTACACCTTGTATTGACATTATAGGATAGGTACATGGTGTATTGACATTATAGGACATGTACACGGAGTATTGACATTATAGGACAGGTACAGGGAGTATTGACAATATAGGACAGGTACACGGTGTAGTGACATTATAGGACAGGTACAGGGAGTATTGACAATATAGGACAGGTACATGGTGTATTGACATTATAGGACATGTACACGGTGTATTGACCTTATAGGGCAGGTACATGGAGTATTGACAATATAGGACAGGTACACGGTGTATTGACAATATAGGACAGGTACACGGAGTATTGACATTATAGGACATGTACACGGTGTATTGACCTTATAGGGCAGGTACATGGAGTATTGACAATATAGGACAGGTACACGGTGTATTGACAATATAGGACAGGTACACGGAGTATTGACATTATAGGACAGGTACACGGTGTATTGACAATATAGGACAGGTACACGGAGTATTGACAATATAGGACAGGTACACGGAGTATTGACATTATAGGATATGTACACGGTGTATTGACAATATAGGACAGGTACACGGAGTATTGACAATATAGGACAGGTACACGGAGTATTGACATTATAGGATATGTACACGGTGTATTGACAATATAGGACAGGTACACGGAGTATTGACAATATAGGACGGATACGCGTGAGCCAAGTCAATATTTGTCATCATTGTTTAAATAAATTTAGAGTACCCAATTCATCTTTTCCAATGAAGGGGCAATTTAACGAGGCCAATCCATCTGACCTGCACAAATTTCGGTTGCGTGGGCGAAACCCGTGCAAACACAGGGAGAATGTACATCGGCAGTGACCCAGGGCCGGGATTCGAACCTGTGACCTTGGTGCCGTGAGGCAGCAGTGCTAACCACTGTGCTGCCCTAATATTTGCAGGCATGAGGCAATGGTGTGGCTACCTCCACCAATTCCTGATTTAGATTTTCCGGTTTCTTTTAAAGAAATTGCCAGACGAGGATGGTGAGATTTGATCTCTTTATCTCTGGATTATTATCGAGTATAACATCCAGGAGATGTCCATGTTGAGAATCCATTATTCTGCAGGCCAGGAAATAGTGTGTTAAAAATCCAGTGTCTCTGAAAAGCTGCAAAACCAAAAATGGCCGCAGGTACACCCACTCTGTCGCTAAGTATTCATTGTAGATAATCGTGGTTCAGCTTGTAAATTCACCATCCAACCCAAAACAACACTACTTTAATTGTAGTGACGCCCCAAGCCTGCTCTGCCATTTAATAAGATCATGGCTTCCTCATTGTAACCTCAAAATCACCTCCTGCCCATTTCCTGTAACCTTTCACCCCTACTTACCAGGAAACTGCGTCAACTTCCTTTAGAGGAAGCGAGTGCCACAGAATCAGGACATGATGGGACGAAGTTCTCCTCACCTCTGTCCTCAATGGGCAATCGCTTATTTTTAGACGGTGACCCCTTGTTCTTGATTCGCCCACAAGAGCAGACGTCCTCTCTGCATCCACCCTGTCAATACCCCTCTGGGTCTGAAAGGTTTCTCTCAAGTTGCCTCTCACTTTGCTGAACTCTCTTCGATGCAGGCCTAGCTTGTCCAACTTTTCGGTCAAAGACAACCTGCCCATTTGTAGCCACCTGGGTTGGCCACTGCCCAACACAAAATAGAAGATTACAAAGAATGCAGGGAAAATGGACATGTTGCAAAAGCAAGCAGCGTGCAAAAGCGCTTGTGTATTCTGACTGCTGCAGAAACCAGACAGCACTGTGAAAAAAACAAGTTAGCATACTAATGAGGCGATACACGGTGATTCCCAGGTACAATGGAAACAAGTTAACTCAAATCACTACATTGATTAGAAGGCCAGACTTCTCGGCGCCAAGAACCGCCCAGTGATCGAGGGACTGCCCCGTTATTGGGGAAATTCAAATCAATCGATTGGGAAGAGACCCAATCGATTGCGAGTGTATAGAGGGTCCGCCCAGGTGGGCGTGAGACCTTGGGAGAGGTATAAGGCAGAGGCCCCGACCCCAGCTCGCTCTCTTAGCCAGCCTCTCCTTGACCAGCCAGCCTTCCCAGCAGAACACCGTTGCAGCAGAAGACCTTGAGAAGGAGAGGCCTGGTCAGCAGCCGCCATCAAGTAAGTGTCATACAACGCACGCTACGAGAGTAGACACGCCTGACCCCTTTAGTCCACACCAACTGGAAGCCTGCGGATCCAGGACAAAGCTAGAGGCCGATGTTCCCTGATCCGGCAGTTCCCTTATCCAGGTAAGTATTGGCCTGTTAGTAGTAGGATTAGCCTAGTCTTGTAGTTTTATATGCATAATTAGTAGATAACTGTATTATAATAAACGTGTCTTGTTTGAACTTAGTAACTGGTGTATGGAGTTATTCGTCTGAACTTGAACTTGAAACTTGTGGCGGTATCTTAACGATACCTGGCGACTCTAGAGCTAAGGAACGAAACAGAGCCAAATTGAGTGTAAAGCACACCTAGCTTGCCCAACTTTTCGGTCGAAGACAACCTGGCCATTCCAAGCTTTAGTCAGGCTGAATATCTCTGACCTGATTCCAATAAACTGTACGCCAGATGTGGGCCCGGATTGTCTGGTCACTGAGCCGCATGTTTCTTTGCCGCGCGACGTTCGCTGGAGTAGGGATTTTCACTTCCCTTTGCCTGTCAATGGGATTGGAGCCAACGCATGCCATTGGTAGACCCATGGGTGGGGGTGCACTGCCAGCTGGTAACTTGAATCGCAACGGCCGGAGCATTCCAGTGAGCACTCCCTCCAATGCCCCGTGGAACTGAATCTTTACCTCCCTCCTTTTGTGTTCAGTTGCTCCTCGTAATCAACAATAACATTCAATTAGCTTCCCTAATTGCTTGCAGGTCCCACATCCTAGCTGTTTATGGCTCTTGTACTCAGATCCCCGGGTCCCTCTGCATCTCGGAGCTCTGCAATCTCTGGCCCTCTCGATCGTGAGGAACGTCCTGAACTCGGGGTCACAGCCGAAGACTAAGGGGTAAGCCATTCAGGACTGAGATGAGGAAGAGATTCTTCTCGTAGAGAATTGTGGAATTCTCTACCTCTATCTCGGGGCCGGTTTGTTGGATACATTCAAGAGGGAGCTGGATGGGGCCGTTGTGGATAATGGGATCAAGGGGATAGGGAGAGAAAGCGGGAGACTGAATTTGCATGATCAGCCACGATCATATTGAATGGCGGTGCAAGCTCGAAGGGCTGAATGGCCTACTCTTGCATCTATTTTCAATGTTTCTGTTCTTCCTGGCTGTTTCCCTGGTCTATTACTGGGATTTTAAGTGATTGAGGCTGGGTCAGCGGCGTTTAGAATTGGACTGGAAGTGACACCCGGGTTCAGGAAGTGTCTGGTCAGGCACTGCTGTGAAGGTGGCATGGCTTCGGTTGTTATGTAACTGGACTGCACGTTGTGTGGGCTACAGGGGGGACGATAGTGCCCTTGACAAGAGGTGGTTCAGGATAACGGAGGACTGATGCTGGTGGATGTCTTGCAGCAGCACACGTAGAGGCAGACGGCACCAATCCACTATGCTCTGAGCCGTTGCCATGGAGTTGCTCCCAGAGGCGTTCCACTGGGAAGACCTACATTCTGAAGTACGTGATGTGCAGCATGCACATTCTGGGGGATTTTCCTGGCAAGTGGGGGCGAGGAAGACGAAGAGTCCTCCCACCCTGATGTCATTGAGCTGGAAGAATTGCATTGGGGGGAAAAAAAGCAGGGAGATTTTAATACGAATGAGGGGGACTGCAATTCAGGAGCTAAAGAAGTTGTCCTTTCTGATCAGAATTAGGCTAGGCCAATGTCTGCTCCAGTTTAAAGGCAGCTTGCGTTACTTAGAGCTACAATGTTGTCAGGCTTGAGGGTGACTAAGCAATATCTCGAGCACATTCGGTTGCAAGAGTACTTGGGAGATGGGGCACACTGTGCAAGAGCCACAGACAGTGACAAACCCAGAACCACTTCTGTCGGAACCCTGAATTAGTTATGATTCACAGCTTGTTTAACCATGAACAGGTTCATCCAGTGCTCAGCAGTGAAGGGAGGAAATTGCCAATTCTGTACCCTCCGACGAAACATTTTTGCAACTAAAATCCTTGAAGGTGACCACATTTATTCACAGCCCCCCTACAAGTGAAGGAGATTGTTTACACCTCATCCCTAAGGATCAAATGAACCATACTCAAATCTGACACGTCTACAGCCGTTTAAAATTGCTTGTAATAACTCTTTTGCAAGTCAACTGTTAAAATCAGTACAGTTGACCTCATTTTCACTGTATTCTGAGCCCAGTGATGTTACTGTGTGTGGATGTATGTGTGTGTGTGTGTATGGAAGTGGCAGAATGCACCCATTTGAGGGCTGTGCCCAAATCTACAAATAGACCTGGTGTTATTGAACCTTGTAGCAACATCCATTGTGTTCTGTAAGCTCACAGACATGAGTTCAGCTCTGCAGAAGCCTCCATTTGTGAAGGGGTGCATGAGAATCATATATTGACAGAACCTGCTTTAAACCAGGCAGCAAGCTACAAAAATCAAACACCCTGCCACACAATAGGCTTCAAATTCTTCCACTGAGCTGACAGGGGGGGAGTTTGGGAAGTCCGAGTGGTTTGTTAGTAGAAGGGAACCTTCTCAAATTCTGACCCAGAGCCTGTCGCGCCTCCCACTTCCACATTGGTTGCCCCCCCCCTCGAGTTTCCTGCAGTCTCCCAGTTGGGCATCACAGTGGTTAGCACGGCTGCCTCATAGCGCCAGGGACTCGGGTTCAATCCCGACCTCGGGCTGTGTGGAGATTTTGCATGTTCTCCTCGTGTCTGCGTGGGTGTCCTCCCGGTGCTCCGGTTCCCCCCCCCCCCCCCGCCGCAGTCCAGGTTAGGTGGATTGGCCGTGCTAAAATTGCCCCATTGTGTTGGCACTCTGGGACATTTTGACAATTGAGGTGTTCCTACGAGGTCACGGGAGAGCGATTAGAAATGTAACCAGGCTGACAATCCCAGTTTCTGACTCAGCGATATCCAGGTCAGTTGCACTGTCCTAGCAGAGATCAGTAAACTCCTCCCCATAACTGATTGGGGAGTCCACTGATCACATAACGCAGTGCATTTATCCCCCGCATTCTCTTGCCTCTACCAATCCTGGAACTCTGTGCTCATCCACATCCTGATTCCAGGTCCAAGTTTCTTTCTCAGCTACCCACAGTTTCAGAATTTGCTCCCAAAATCACTTGGTTTCTTTATGTCTCTGTCCATTAGGATTAATCAAGCAGCCACCCATCCCAACATCTCCCCCCATCCTCAGTTTGTCCCTGTGTATCTTTTTTTTAGCTCCTTCACTGGCTGGGCCCAGATTTTGTCTATCCCTAACATCACTAATTGTCCCTTGAGAAGGTGGTGGGTGAGCCGCCTTCTTGAACCGCTGCAGTCCGTGTTGTGTAGGTACACCCACAGTGCTGTTAGGGAGGGAGTTTGACCCAGCGACAGTGAAGGAACGGCCAATATATTTCCAAGTCGGGGTGGTGAGTGACTTGGAGGGCAACCTCCAGGTGGTGGGGTTCCCAGGTATCTGCTGCCCTTGTCCTTCTAGATGGTAGAGGTCGTGCGTTTGGAAGGTGCTGCCTAAGGAGCCTTGGTGAGTTGCTGCAGTGCATCTTGTAGATGGTACACACGGCTGCCACTGTGCGTCGGTGGTGGAGGGAGTGAATGTTTGTGGATGGGGTGCCGATCAAGCGGGGCTGCTTTGTCCTGGATGGTGTCGAGCTTCTCGTGTGTTGTTGGAGCTGCACTCATCCAGGCAAGTGGAGACTATTCCCTCACACTCCTGACTTGTGCCTTGTAGATGGTGGACAGGCTTTGGGGGGAGTCAGCAGGTGAGTTACTCTCCGCAGGATTCCCAGCCTCTGACCTGCTCTGGTAGCCACAGTATTAATATGGCTGGGTCCAGTTCAGTTTCTGATCAATGGTAACTCCCCAGGATGTTAATGTTAATTATTTTTCCAATAACTGGGCAATTTAGCATGGACAATCCACCTACCCTGCACATCTTTGGGTTGTGGGGGTGAGACCCACGCAGACACGGGGACAATATGCAAACTCCATACGGACAGTGACCCGGGGCTGGGATCGAACCCGGGTCCTCGGCCACCATGAGGCAGCAGTGCTAACCACAAATTCTGACCCAGAGCCTGTCGCGCCTCTCACTTCCCCGTAGTGTGTGCAGCTTTGGACGCTGAACAACATTAATGGTGCTTTATAAGTGGAAGCTGTTGTTGTTAAATAATCATAGAAACTTAATCATAGAATTTACAGAATTTACAGTGCCGAAGGAGGCCATTCGGCCCATCGAGTCTGCACCAGCTCTTGGACAGAGCACCCTACCCAAGTTCAACACCTCCACCCTATCCCAATAACCCAGTAACCCCACCCAACACTAAGGGCAATTTTGGACACTAAGGGCAATTTATCACGGCCAATCCACCTAACCTGCACATCTTTGGACTGTGGGAGGAAACCGGAGCACCCGGAGGAAACCCACGCACACACGGGGAGGATGTGCAGACTCCACACAGACAGTGACCCAAGCCGGAATCGAACCTGGGACCCTGGAGCTGTGAAGCGATTGTGCTATCCACAATGCTACCGTGCTGCCTTAATATTGAATGATAACAGTGTGCAGCACAGTGGGTTAAACAGCTGGGTTGTAATGCAGAACAAGGCCAGCAGCGCGGGTTCAATTCCCGTACCGGCCTCCCCAAACAGGCACCAGAATGTGGCGACTAGGGGCTTTTCACGGTAACTTCATTGAAGGCTACTCGTAAGAATAAGTGGTTATTATTATATCGCGGGATGGATTTCCCAGGAAAAGCAGCTTCCTTGTTCCCACTAACTGGTGAAATACTCACTGTTTCCCATGGATACAGCCAATTCGGAGAATTTCCAGAACTTTCTGCTTTTACTGGACACAGTACCCAGGGGAAAATCAACACAGTTCAAGGAAGGTTGACGAGACTAATATCCGGAATGGGTGGCTTGTCTTATGAGGAATGGTTAGAGTAGGTTTAAAACATAGAACATACGGTGCAGAAGGAGGCCATTCGGCCCATCGAGTCTGCACCGATCCTCTGAAAGAGCTCCCTACCTAGGCCCACTCCCCGACCCAATCCCCATCCCCGTAACCCCACCTAACCTGCACATCTTTGGACTGTGGGAGGAAACCGGAGCACCCGGAGGAAAACCACGCAGACACGGGGAGAACGTGCAGACTCTGCACAGACTGTGACCCAAGCCGGGAATCGAACCCTGGTCCATGGCGCTGTGAGGCAGCCGTGCTAACCACTGTGGCACACTTCGGTGTTGGATAGGTTAGGCATCCCTGGTGTTTAGAAGAGTGACTTGATCAGAACCGTTTAGATCCTGAGGGCTATTGACAGGGGGAGGTTATGGAGAGGATCGAGAATACGGAGAGGTTTAAAAATCAGGAGTCGCCCATTTAAAACAGAGATGAGGGAAATTATTTCCCTCAGAGGTCACGAGGCTCTGGAACGCTTTGAATATTTTTAAGGCGGAGGTAGATAGATTCTTGATGAACAAGGGGTGAAAGGTCATCGGGAGTCGGTCGGAATGTGGGGTTGATTTCACAATCAGATCAGCGAAGATCTCATTGAATGGCGGGACAGGCTCCAGGGCCAAATTGTCTCCTCTTCCTCAATTGTAATCATAGAATTTTTATCATAGAATTTACAGTGCAGAAGGAGGCCATTCGGCCCATCGAGTCTGCACCGGCTCTTGGAAAGAGCACCCGACCCGAGGTCAACACCTCCACCCTATCCCCATAACCCAGTAACCCCACCCAACACTAAGGGCAATTTTGGACACTACTGGCAATTTAGCATGGCCAATCCACCTAACCTGCACATCTTTGGACTGTTGGAGGAAACCGGAGCACCCGGAGGAAACCCACGCAGACACGGGGAGGATGTGCAGACTCCGCACAGACAGTGACCCAAGCCGGGAATCGAACCTGGGACCCTGGAGCTGTTGTGCTATCCACAACGCTACCGTGCTGCCCCTAATGTTTGTAATGTCCATACTTCCCGGGGAAGAGGGAGGAGAAATGAAAGAAGCCAGTTTGGAACAGCGCAACGATTCTGAAACATCTTTGATTCAATGAACCAGAGGAAGCTGTTTCCCAGCCAAGTTTAGAGGGAATTCCAGAGCGTGGGGCCCAAGGGAGCTGAAGTCGCGGCCGTCAAAGGCGGAGCCATTAAGAGCGGAGCAAGTCCTAGAGATCGGAAATCGAGCAACACGGATATCTTGGCAGGCTGCAAGGCTAGAGGAGGTTGTGGAGATGGGAACGGCAGATGTGTGTGTCCAATCCCATAGAGGGATTTGAAAAGACGTAAAGCAGAGTCGGTGGTTAAGAGGGAGCCACCGAGATGAACAAATACCCCTTGGTGATCGTTGGGGTTCTTTCTATCCACATACCCCTGCTCCGGCACATCCCTGCTTTTAATCGGGTCAGCAATGGTGGGTCTCTGGGTAATCTTGGATGGAATATGGGCGCAATTCTCTGACTCCCACGCCGGGTGGGAGAATCACGGGAGTGCCGGGCGATTGCCGCCATGCCACCCTGGCACCTGCACGCCCCCCACCCAAAACGGTGTGCCGCATTTCACGACAGGCCGCTCAGAGAATTGCCGCTCGCCGTTTCTAACAGGCGAGCGGCGATTCTATGGCCCGGATGGGCCAAGCAGCCTGCCCAATACGACCGGTTCACGCCGACGCCAACCACACCTGGTCGCTGCCGGCGTGAACAGCGCGCGACCGCTGTGGCGGGGGGGGGGGAGGATCGAGCACCAGGGGGGTGCTCAGTAGGGGTCAGGCCCGCGATCGGTGCCCACCGAACAGCGGGCTGGCGTCTCTAAAGGACGCACTCTTTCCCTCCGCCGCCCCGCAAGATCGATCCGATCCTCCATGTCTTGCGGGGCGTCCGCGGGGAGGACGGAAACCGTGCAAGTGCGGGTTGGCGTCGACCCACCTGCACATGCGCAGGTGATGTAATTTATGCAACACCGGCCGCGTAATTTACACGGCGCCGCTCCTAGCCCCCTGGGGGTGGGAGAACAGGGGGCGAGGAGCGGCCTCTGACGCCGGAGTGAAACACTCCAGTTTTCACTCCAGCGTCGGCACTTAGTCTCCCGATGGGAGAATTTCGCCCAGAATTCCAGCCAGGAGTCTCATAGAATGCCGACAGTGCAGAAGCAGAACATTTGAACCATCGAGTCTGCACTGAACCTCTGAGAGAGACCCTACCTAGTGTTCTGGGCCAGAGTTTAGAGAACCCCAAAGTGTACCATGGCGTTCACCTGATCAGGGCCGGCTCAAGGCACCGGCAACCCGGGCAGTCGCCCGGGGCGCCATGTGCTAGGGGGCGCCAGTCTCGGGTCCCGCGCATGCGCAGTTGGGCCGGTGCCAACCAGCGCATGCGCGGTGGCCGCCCTCCCCCAGGGCGGCCCCCCACTCGGTCCGCTCCCCCCCGCCCCCCCCTCGGGTCCGCACTCCCCCCCCCTCGGGTCCGCCCCCCCCTCGGGTCCGCCCCCCCTCGGGTCCGCCCCCCTGCTCCGCCCCGCCCCCCCCCCTCCGCCCCGCCCCCGCCCCACCCCCGTTCGGTCCGCCCCCCCCGCCCCACCCCTGCTCGGTCCGCCCCCCGCTCGGTCCGCCCCCTCTCTCGGCCCCGCCCCCCCTCTCGGCCCCCCCCCCCCCAAGGGCGCCGAAGTTCAGCTTGCCCGGGGCGCCAGCAACCCTAGGGCCGGCGCTGCACCTGATCCACAACTTTTACTAGATTGTGGTATGGGGAGCACACGGCCCACTCCACAGGTGTGGGACAGCAGCAATGGTAAAGTATTTTGTAAAGCAAAACAACGTTTATTCTATGAATTTAAGTTAACCTTTTTAAAACGAACAGTGAACAACTTAGCAACCATTAATTCAAGGACTTCCGGTGACGGCAGGCGGGAGGCAGCTACATGTTGGAGGGCTCCCGTTCGGGAACGGCATTGTTGGGGTTAACGCCCGGTCCTAGGGGCAGCGAAGGCAGTAACAGTCGGGAGAAAGCACAGGGAAGGGAAATGTCGAGGATCAGTAATAAAACGGCCGTGAAAAAAGCAGCTGAAAGTCCATCGGGGAGTGGAAAGGTCACCGCGGGGTCGGCAAGGGAAATGGAGGCTGGGGCACCAGGGGAGGCCGCATCGCTCACAGCAGAAGAAATAACGAAGATGATGGCTGTGGAACTCGAAAGGCAGTTCACAAAGCAAATGGAGGCAATGAGGAAGGAGATGGGGGGCGGTATTGAAAGTGCTGGTGGAGGAGGCGATTGCCCCGGTGAGGGGGGCGGTATCGAGCGCAGTGGCAGAGGTACGGGAGCGAGGCGAGGTGCTGAAGGAAGTGGAAGAGACATTATTGCAGCACGGTGATCAACCCATCTCGATGGGGAAGGGGCTACGGAGGGTGATAGAGATCGATGAGGGTCTGCGAGGCAAAATGGACGACTTAGAAAACCGATCCAGGCGGCAGAATTTGAGGATTGTGGGTCTGCCCGAAGGTGTGGAAGATATTGGCGAAACTATTGGAGGAGGGGGAGGATCCCTCCTGATATGAGCTGGATCGGGCTCATCGGTCATGGAGGCCTGTACCAAAGGCGAGTGAGCCGCCGACAGTAGTAACTGTGTTTCCGTAGGTACAGGGTGAAGGAGAAGGTCCTGTGCTGGGCTAAGCAGAAGCGGGTGGTGCAGTGGGCTGGAGCTGGTATACGCGTATACCAGGACTTTACGGTGGAGCTGGCGAGGAGGCGGGCTGCCTTCAGCCGGGTGAAGAGGGCACTGTACATCAGCAAGGTGCATTGCGGCATTGTATATCCAGCGAAGCTGAGGGTGACCTACAAGTTCAAGGACATTTATTTTGGAACGGCGGAAGCAGCGGAGGAGTTTGCAAAAGCAGAAGGACTGTGGCAGAATTGAGAAATGGTCATGTACCGATGTAGCCTCATGACTGTATTTTCTTTTTTTCTGTTTCACTGCGTGCTGGTGGATGGGCTAAAGGAGCCAACGTTGTATATATTTGGACAAGGGAAGAAATGGGACTTTCATTTGCAATGAGGGTTCTTTGGGGCTTGGGTGTATATGCGGGTTTGTGTGCTAAAGGGGATTTCTTGGTTTTCCTGGGACCGGGCAAGGGGGAAGGAGACCCGGGCGGGGGCCTCCACGCAGGCCGGCTTACGCCAGCCAGTGAACGGGAGTGAGGTAGGGGGGAGGGGAGGCGGCCATCGGAGCCTGGCAGAACAGGATCCGAGGGAGTCTAGCTGGGGTGGAAAGTTGGGGGAAGGAACCGAGGTTGGGGGGAGGAATTTTACAGGAGGAAGTGGAGAGGAGGAGTTGGGGAGGGGGGGTTTAACAACTCTTGGGTGTCATCTATGATACTCTTTTGGAGGATGGATGGCATTGAGTGTCGTCGGGGGGGGGGGGGGGGGGGGAACTCTATAGGTTAATGGTGACCATGGGAGATTCCGGACACCTTTTTTGTTTTCCTCCTTTGTTTATTTTCCCCCACCGTGGGAGGGTTTGTTTTATTTGATGCATATATTGACAGGTGGGCCGTTGTTTGGGGTGGTGGGAGAATGGGATCGTTGTTGATAAGGGAATTAACTTTGTATCTGTTACCGTTTACCGCTTGTTGGTGGGGTGTACATTTTGAAGGACAATGTGAAAATGGAGAATATAAACATTTTTTTAAAAATTCAAATGCAACCCCCAAAGAATACAACACTAAGTAATCCTGAAAAACTTCCCAAACAATTTCCAGAAGACAGAAGAAACACCTTTTAACAGAAGCACATCAGGTTTACATTCACTACTGAGAACATTTAGAATTTTGAATTCACCAAATGATCAAGAGATAGTCTTTTGATGGCAGAGAGATCAACAGTACACCTGCTCTGTCTGGCTTCAGCTCCAACACTGAAAAACGAAACTAAAACACACCCTGCAGCAAACAACCTAAAACGAAACTAAAAAGTTGACAGATAGCCCAGCTCCACCCACTCTCTGACATCACTGCAGTAGTAAGCACCCATTTCGTAAAGGTATTAGGGGCCTCACGGTAGCATGGTGGTTAGCATCAATGCTTCACAGCTCCAGGGTCCCAGGTTCGATTCCCGGCTGGGTCACTGTCTGTGTGGAGTCTGCACGTCCTCCCTGTGTGTGCGTGGGTTTCCTCCGGGTGCTCCGGTTTCCTCCCACAGTCCAAAGATGTGCGGGTTAGGTGGATTGGCCATGCTAAATTGCCCGTAGTGTAAGGTTAATGGGGGGATTGTTGGGTTACGGGTATACGGGTTACGTGGGTTTAAAGTAGGGTGATCATTGTTCGGCACAACATTGAGGGCCGAAGGGCCTGTTCTGCGCTGTACTGTTCTATGTTCTATGTTCTATGTATTCTCACTACAGATATTTATATACACACCCATTTAAAACACTCATTTCTTAAAGGTACTCTCACATGACACTAGGCCCACTCCCCGCCCTATCCCCATGACGCCTCCTAACCTGCACATCTTTGGATACTAAGGGGTAATTTATCATGGCCGATTCACCTAACCTGCACATCTTTGGACTGTGGGAGGAAACCGGAGCACTCGGATGAAACCCACGCAGAGACGGGGAGAACGTGCAAACTCCACACAGTGACCCGAGGTCGGAATCGAACCCGGGCCCCCGGCAACGTGAGGCAGCAGCATTGACCACTGTCCCCCCCCTGCCGCCTGGTTGCCTTCCAATCGTCAAGTCTATGAAGATATGAGGGTTCCAGAAGCAGATGAACCAAGAGAATGAGACAAAGGCCAAAATAGTTGGCCCTGGTGATTGTTAGAAAGTTACCTCAGGGTCACAAGTGGCAGGAAGGGCAGGATTTGTCAAACAGGTTTAAACATGGGTCAGACGCTTAACTGCATGGGGAACAGTCCCTGAACCGACCAATCAATGGCCAGAGAACCTGCTCCCCATCTGCTGGGGGGGGAGGGGTGTTCCAAAGCTGAAGGGCCAATAGGATGCCACCTACAGGCAGCTGCAACTTTCCCCACCTCTAGGCAACTGGAAAACTTCAGACAGCCTACTGCAGTAGGCCTCAATCTGCCCTGAAGTAGTTCAGCTGGCTGCCTGCTGACTTCAGACGGTTAGCCAACCACCCCTCGGTCCCACCTCCCAGAAAGTGGGCAAAGTGGCGGGAAGGAGCGGGCACTCCGCGCGACCGCCGCTATTTCTGAGCGCTCCTTGGGCAGCCTGCATGTTAATGGTACTCAGTGAGATGTTGGTGCAGGGAGCCAGTATACACACACGATGGGCTGAATGACGAGGCCTCTTTCTGCATTGTTCTCTGATTCCACAGTTCCTATCCCCAAGGAACGAGGATTGTTTATTCCCTAATTTTCCCTTTCATTCCTTTCTGCCATTGCATTTCTGATCCATGGATGATTTAGGGGCCTGAGTCCTGAAAGCAGCCTGTGTTTTGAATTGAAGCAGCCTGCGATGGGCCTGTGTCTTGAATGCAAGCAGAGGGCTACAGCAGCACGAGAGATCGGTGATCACTCGGTTCGACTGATGTGGCGGTGACCAACGAATTGTCCTAAAAGGTTGTGCCCTGCTCGGTAACAGGTGCTGATTGGATCTGTTCCCAATGAAATGGTTCAGAGTCCCAAGGAGCCTTCACTTTCACTTTTGGCAGCTAAGGGAGAAGAGCTCTTGAATTCCCATTCAGTTTTCTGCATGAATAAAAGCTAATTCTCACCAAAAGGCCATTGTGGCGACCAACTCACTCTGCAGAACAGGCGGATGCAAGCAGAGACCACAATCTGATAATTATCTCTACAGAACAGGCAGATGTAAGCAGAGACCAGAATCTGATAACTTTCTGAAGAAAGGCTGATATGAAACGAGGTGCCTCAACTGGAAAATCTGTGAGTAAGATATTGCTAACCGTCAGGAAGATTATTACAGTTTGTAAACCAGAGACTTTAATCCTTATGCACACTGAGATTTAGGTGCAAAGAACTCATCCTCTGAAGCAAGGACTCTTAACTTTTAACCTTGACCCTTATTATTTTACCCCTTTTCAACCCTCGGTGTTTGTCTGTCTTGTGTGTGTGTGTGTGTGTGTGTGTGGGGGGGGGGGTTAGAGAGTGGGGCAGTTAAAGGGGAAGCAAGCATTAGCTTGTCATTTAGCAGCTGTATTCAAGGCATGTTTCACATTTGTTCTCGTTATAAATAAACAGCAATCAGCTTTAAACGTACAAACCTGGTGACTGACATTATTGGACAGCCAAAGACTTTGGGTATTTTAATGCGAATTATTGGTTAATTGAGTTGTGTTGTGACTCAGGGGCACATGGGGCTGGAACTGACCTCACACTTGCCCAGAGTGCTGTGACAGGACACAAATGGGCAACATGAGATTTGATACAAGGGAGTGGCGGAGAATGGAAAAATGATTGAAATTTATAGCTGTGTTGTTCGAATGACTTACTTCCTCAACTCTGCAAACTCTGATGAAAGATGACACCTGAATCCCTTTGTTACCATCGAGGATAGGCCTTTGGTTTTTAATCCTTCCCAATCAGGGGATTCTTCCCAAGTGTATGCCGCTCGGAAGCGGATCCATGGCAGATCTCATGTCCTATCAATGACTGACCTATGCCTGCTTTTGCCCGGGCCATCAAGGCCCTCAGGCAGCATTAACCCTTAATCCATCCAAGTGTTCCTCAGAAATGTTCGGAGCTACAGCCCCAATTATAACTGGGTTGCAATGGATCAGATTGCCAAGTTGTTGACAGGCGTGTATAAAGCACAAAGGGGTTCTGTGGCAACACGGGACTGCTTTTCATATCACCGTCCTTCCTTTCCGCCCGGTATTTAACCAGTCAACAAAAGAAACTGGGTCAGGCTGCAAGCTCTAATATTGAGCGGCTGGTCTTGCCCGCTTGTGAACTGAGTTCTCCCAGCAGGGCTTCAGCCTACACTAGGCCTTTTACCGCCTCAGAACGTCAAAGCTAGCAACAGAAGGAGGCCATTTGGTCCCTCGAGCCTGCTCCGCAATTCAATATGATCAGGGCTGATCCTCTCTCTCAAAGCCCTCTTCCCGCTTTCTCCCCATATTCCTGAACGTCGTTAAAATCTAAAGAATTCTCCATCTCTTTCTGGAGTATATTCAGTGACTAGGAGTAGGCCGCACGCCATATTGACGGCCTCTGCAAGCCGCCTCCTTGTGCAAGCGTGTCCACGGACCCGGCAATTCTCCGGGGTGTATCCAGCAGCTTGACCTGGGTGCTCTACGCTGTTGCCCTGCTCGCACCCCCCCCCCCCCCCCCCCCCACCACCAAACGAATCGGTGGCCATTTTGTGCCGAATGTTCGGCTGTAAAACGACACCGTTCCCACGCCAAATGGGAGAATCCAGCCCTTGCTCTCCACAGGCTGTGTGGTAGCGAATTCCACAGCTTCACCACCTTCTGAAGTGAAGAAATTTCTCCTCATCTCAATCCTAAATGGTCCACCCCTTTGCTGAGAGTGTGTGCCCAGGTTCTAGATTTCCCAACCAGGGAATACATCATCCCGGAATCTATTCTGTCCATCCCTATTAGAATTTTATACATTTCAATCCAATCTCCTCTCATCCTTCTGAACTCTAGTGAATACAGGCCCAGTCGAACCAATCTCTCCTCATAGGACAGTCCGCCAACCTCACTATCAGCCGATTGACCCTCAACATCACTCCCTCTCTGACAACTATATCCTTTCTTAGTTAGGGAGACCAAAACTGAACACAATACTCCAGGTGTGGTCTCACCAAGGCCCTGTATAACTACCATAAGCTACCGTGCTGCCCTGGCAGCATAGTGGTTAGCACGGATCTCGGGTCCTAGGTTCGGTTTCCCGCTGGGTCATTGTCTGTGCAGAGTCTGCACGTCCTCCCCGTGTGTGCGTGGGTTTCCTCCGGGTGCTCCGGTTTCCTCCCACAGTCCAAACACGTGCATGTTAGGTGGATTGGCCATGCTAAATTGCCCTTAGTGTCCAGAAAAAGTTAAGTGGGGGTTACTGGGTAACGGGGATAGGGTAGATATGTGGGCTTCAGTAGGTGCTCTTTGCAAGGGCCAGTGCAGACTCAATTGGCCGAATGGCCTCCTTCTGCACTGTTAATTATATGATTCTATGAACTGCAGTCAGACATCTCCACTTCTGAACTCAAATCCCTCTTGCAATGAAGGCCAACACATCATTGGCCTTTTTAACTGCTTGCTGCACCCCCTCTCTCCACTTTCATTGACTGGTGTACAAGGAAACCCAGATCCCTTTGTACATCCACATTCCCCAACACATCACCGCATAGATAACACACTTCATGTCTTGATTTTCACACCAAAGTGGATAATGTCACATTTAGCTGTGTTGAACTGCATTTGCCATCTGTTTGCCCACTCGCTCAAACCCAAATCATCTTGAAGCCCCCTTGCAGCCCCCTGATCACCCACAATTCCTCCAGTTTTGTGTCGTCAGCAAACTTGGAAATGTTACATTTGCTGCCTTCGTTCATATCTAGGTAGATCCGAGAGATCGTTTCGAAATTGCTCCCTCGGATCTTATTGGAGGGTGGTGCATCCCTGGAGGTCCAGAGTAATCTAAGAGGGCGTCTCTTTTTTCTAATATAAATTTAGAGCACCCTATTTTTTTTTCAATTAAGGGGCAATTTAGCATGGCCAATCCACCTACCCTGCACATCTTTGGGTTCTGGGGGTGAGGCCCACACAGGCATGGGGAGAATGTGCAAACTCCACACGGACAGTGACCCGGGGCCGGGTTTGAACCAGGGTCATCGGCGCCGTGAGGCAGCAGTGCTAACCACTACGCCACTGCGCTGCCATGAATGGGCGCCTCCAGGCATTTCACTGGCTGGAATGTCAAAAAGTGAGCAGCCGCTTGACGCAGGGGGAGTTCGAAACGGACATTGTTGTGATAATGACCAGACAATGTGTTTTTGTGAGTGATTGAGGAATAAATATTGGTCAGGGAACCGAGAAGAGCTCTCCAGCTCTTCGTTGAAAGTAGCATCTTTGGCATTCACCTGAGAGAGAGCAGACGAGAGTGCCCGTCATCAGACAGGGCAGTGCTTTAACTGAGTGACAAGGCCAACCTGCGACTAATGGCCGTCTAAGTCGTGCAAGTTGAAGATCCAATCCTCATTCGGTGCTGAGCTTGCCAGCCTCAGCTCCGGGTTGCGAATTCCAAAGCTTTCAGCCTCCAGGAGAGCCAGCACCAATTTCCCCACGATCTTGTGAAGCTAACGCAGGCGTGCGAGCGAGGTGAAATAGTTTGAGCCGCGTGGGGGGGTGGCTCCCCAGAGTTGAAAAGCATCACAATGATCACATTCTTTCTGAGGGGCACTCAAGAATCAATCCCAAAGATGTGCAGGTTAGGTGGATTGGCCATGATAAATTGCCCTTAGTGTCCAAAATTGCCCTTCGTGTTGGGTGGGGTTACTGGGTTATGGAGATAGGGTGGGGTTACTGGGTTATGGGGATAGGGTGGAGTTGTCGACCTTGAGTAGGGTGCTCTTTCCAAGAGCCGGTGCAGACTCGATGGGCTGAATGGCCTCCTTCTGCACTGTAAATTCTATGATTCTATGAAAGCAGAACAAGGTGGGGGCTATGCTGGGAAGAGCTACTCACATCTTCCAGGAGGTGTGGGGGTGGAGGGGAGTTCGCCTGCAAAGGATTAGGCCTGGGCTCCTGAGGATGTGGGTTGGGAACGTCAACTCATTGTCATCAAGTCGCCACAGTTACGAACAAACCAAGCTTCAAACAGTGACCAGGGACCCATGGGAGGAAATGGAGTGTGCAGTTGGGTCCTCGGTCAATGGCTTTGGTCTCCCTGATATTTGCCTGCGTACAATTAACTGACTGTACCACTGAATTATACCACGTGGTGTGTGAACTATAATAAGAATAATAATCTTCATTGTCACAAGTAGGCTTACATTAACGCTGTAATTGAGTTACTGTGAAAATCCCCTCGTCGCCACACTCCGGCGCCTGTTCGGGTACGCAGAGGGAGAATTCAGAATGTCCAATTCACCCAACAAGCACATCATTCGGCGCTTGTGGGAGGAAACCAGAGCACCCGGAGGAAACCCACGCAGACACGGGGGAGAAAGTGCAGACTCCGCACCGACAGCGACCCAAGCCGGGAATCGAACGCGTGACCCTGCAGCTTTGTGAAGCAACAGTGCTAACCACTGTGCTACCAGGCCGCCCATACTTTGGGGAAGAGGGGGGGCGATGAATGGTTTCCTCCAGGAGCTGGGAGTTGGGGGAATGTGAGAGAAGCAACAATGTTGGCGAAAGGGGTTAGAAGAGCCAAAGTGCCAGGCAGTAAGGGGGTGCCCCAGATCGGAGTCAGGGGTCTAAGTGGTATGGGGGCAGGGGAGGGAGAAGGAGCAGCGATGGGCCTTAAATTAAATACTGGATTCAGGATGCATCAAATGGACATCAAAACTCTGGATTAAACCTGAGATCTCTTTAAAGTACGGAAGAGACTTGCACCCACACATAGGAGCAGGAAAGCACATTATAAACAACTCGCAGTGTTTAAAATATTAGAAATTGTGTTTTTAAGACACATGAGGCTGGATTCTCCGATTTTGAGTCCTGACGACCGACAAGATCGGCGCAAAGTGGCCACCGGCTCCCCGTTTTGCTGGGGGGGCTACCAGCCGAGCAGCATAGAGCATCCGCCTCGAGCTGCCTCAACGGCCCGGCGGATTGCCAGATCCGTGACCGTGCATGCGCACGGCGGCGGTCTGCATGGGCCACG
This sequence comes from Scyliorhinus canicula, assembly GCF_902713615.1. Classification (NCBI taxonomy): domain Eukaryota; kingdom Metazoa; phylum Chordata; class Chondrichthyes; order Carcharhiniformes; family Scyliorhinidae; genus Scyliorhinus; species Scyliorhinus canicula. The sequence goes on along the minus strand of NC_052171.1, from coordinate 12,475,833 downwards.
CATGCAACATGGCGTCAGCCGCTTGCAGACCCGGCCTGCAAAATAGTGTCCCCCTCTTTGGCCGGCTGGCGAGCCCCAGAGCACCCCCCCCCCCAACAGTGCCTCCAGCCCCTGACAAACTCCTCCCTGCACAGGGATCGGCCCTCCCGACTGCGGTGGAGCTTGTAGCCACCGAAGTTGGCCACTGCCCGACACAAAATGGAGAATTGAAATGCATGCAGGGAAAACAGGACAATGTAAGGAAAACAGGCAGGCTGCAGAATCTCCCTGTGTATTCTGTCTGCAAAGAAACCAGACAGCACTGAAACTAACAGTTGCGCATAATTGAGCGATTCCCGGTGATTCCCGGGCACAATGGATACAATCAAGAATAACAAACGTCAAGCCAGACTCTTAAGCGCCAGCAGGATTCCCAGACAATAAGTTACAAAGAGCCCCAAGAACCGCCCAGCGATCGGGAAACAGCCCCAGTGTTGGGGAATTCAAACCAATCGATTGGTATGAGGTCCAATCGATTGCAAGCAGGTACAGGGTCCGCCCAGATGGGCGCAAAGCCCCTGGGACCTATAAAGGACAGATCCCAAGTCCAGCTCCCTCTCTTAGCCGGCCCTCCCAGCAGAACACCTTTGCAGCAGCTCTCTAAGAACTTGACCGTGAGAAGGAGGGGCCTGGCCAACAGCTACACCGACAAGTAAGTGTCATACAACACTCGCTACGAGAGTAGACACTCCTGACCCCTTAGCCTGGACCAACTGGGAAGCGTGCAGTCTCAGGACAGAACAAGAGGCCATTGTTCCCTGATCCAGTGGGTTCCCTTATCGAAGATAAGTATTGGCTTATAGTGGTAGGAAGTTTAGTCTGTTAGTATTAGTTGCATGAGTATCGATTTACTGTGTAATAATAAATGTGTTTGATTGAATCTTACTAACTGGTGTATTTAGTCATTGATCTGAACTTGAACTTGAACCTCGTGGTGGTATCATAAGGATACCTGGCGACTCTAGAGCTAAGGAATAAACCAGAGCCAATTGAGTGTTAAGCACACTCACCCAGAACGAGCAGCAATCTGGACCGAGTCCGCAGCCGCCACACTGAGTTCCCGACAAATGATTAACACACGCAACCGACAACATCGGGAGCTCAGCCGGTCAGAGGTGAAGCATCAGGCGGTGGACCTCAGGCAACGTCCTGAGGCCTTGATAAGGCCTGCGGCCTACTCCGAGAGTACGTCTCTTTGGAGGGGGCGGAGCATCGCAAAAGCGGCGCCGCCCCAAAATCCAGCACAAACTTTGGTTCTCCGACCGATTGGCGAGTGCGATTTCGGCATCAGTGACCAGAGAATCCCGCCCACGATATCTCAGAATACTGCTAGGCCTTCCTCCGGTCAGATTGAACACCTTCACTGATGGCTCAGTGCTGCAGTCAATATGAGACGGTGGTGTGCAATCCTCAGTAATGAATTAAATGAAAATTGTCACAAGTCGGCTTCAAATGGAGTTACTGTGAAAAGCCCCTAGTCGCCACATTCCGGCGCCTGTTCAGGGAGGCTGGTATGGGACTTGAACGATGCTGCTGGCCTGCCTCGGTCTGCTTTCAAAGCCAGCGATTTAGCCCTGTGCTAAACAGCCCCTCGAACCAATAACTGGGAGACCCAGGAAAGCTGATTGTAACAGTCCAGTGTAGCTTTTAATGCTTGGCGCGTTTGGACTCCCCCTGCACCCTCCCCATCCCCCTCGCCATCGGTGAGGAGCGGGCAGGGAGGTAGGAAGACGCCCTCGTGAATCTGCTCCTGGGCCTGGCCAAACTCGCCCGAAACAGATCCGGGCAGCGAGCGACCGATGTGATCTGACTGTCTGCCCCTGTACTGCTGCTACACTCGCAGCTGGGTATCCCTGGAGAGGGAGCGTGCCGTATCGACGGGCACCATCAAGTCCTTCCATGCCCAGTGGGAACCTCAGGGCCTGGTGTGCTTATCAATCCTTTTAATCACATTTCAGTTGACGTTTAAAGTCTCGTTGGCTCTTTGTTTCTGTTTCAGGCAGTATCCCTTTGAGGCAGCGCCTCTTTCAATTTGTCCCTCAGCTTGCTGAATTTAGTTTATTTGGTTCAATCAAAATAACTGGACACCCAACTCTGAGCTGTTGCCTCACAATTTAGAAATTCCTCAGGTTCAGGTGGCGAAGTGGTTAGCACTGCTGCCTCACATCGCCGAGGACCCGGGTTCGATCCCGGCTCTGGGTCACTGTCCGTTTGGAATTTACCACATTCTCCCCGTGTCTGCGTGGGCCTCACCCCCACAACCCAAAGATGTGCAGGGTAGGTGGATTGGCCACGCTAAATTGCCCCTTAATTGGAAAGAAAGAATTGGGTACTCAGCCCGGTATGAAACAACATTTGCCACAGGCCTGCCCATCCACTAAGTCCATCCATTTTCTGTCAACCTGTCGACCCGTGTTATGAAGAGACCTTCTTGTGGCGTTGGACTCAAACCGAATGGTTCCAGTCCAGGGCAGGAGCAGTAACCACTATGTCACAAGATCTCCTAACCCCAGTTTAGATCAGGTAACCATTGCAGCTTCCAATATGACAAGATCTGGTTGTGGGAATTCCAAAATAAGATATTGCTGAGAGGCGACATGATTGAGGTGTACAAGAATATGGGGGGCGTGGACAGGGGGGGATAGGGGGCAGCTGTTCCCCTTAGTTGAAGGGTCAGTCACGAGGGGGCGCAAGTTCAAGGTGAGGGGCTGGAGGTTCAGGGGGGATGTGAGGGAAAACCTTTTTACCCAGAGGCGGGTGAGGGTCTGGAATGCACGGCCTGGGAGTGAGGTAAAGGCGGGTTGCCTCACATCCTTTAAAAAGTACCAGGATGAGCTTGGCCCATCATAACATTCAAGGCTACCGGCCAAGTGCTGGCAAATGGGATTAGGTAGATCGGTCAGATGTTTTTCCTGCATTGGTGCAGACTTGATGTACCAAATGGGCCTGTTCTGCACTGTATTATCCTGTGATTCTGTGGGTAGTCAGGATGGGGAAGAGGAACTTTGCGCAGGGAGAGTTAATGAACTATTGACTCTGTATTTCATTTCCTTGTTGGACGCAGGGAGAGGATTGAGTTTGGAGGATGTTGCCAGGCTCCAGCTAATTCAGAATGACTCAGGCAGCGAAAGTTTCGAAAGAATGGGAAGTCCCGAGTTATTTTGTCTGCAACAAATTGCTTCCCCCCCCCCCCCCCCACACACACTGCAGGATGCTGGAGTGAGATGGGTGACTCGGAAACGTCGGCGACATAGTTGTTGGGAAATCAAACCATCTCTCGCATGCCCTCAGCCAATCGATATGTATCTGGGCTGTTCCTGCTTGGTGTGGATATGAATTTTTAATGCATGCCTGCTCCTGTATGGCACACCTGGTGGATTGGGGATTCCCGAAGGGCCTCAAACATCTTGGCAACGCAGCTTAATGTTTTCTTTGGATGCTGAATCAGTTACTTAAAATCAAAATGTCCAAATGCTTTAAGCTGCTCCTCTCGGACTTACTTAGGGGACACATTCATTAAAGTTACATGTCGGGCAGACGTGGGTGAGGCAAGCATAGCTGTCTTGTTATTATTGCACAGTAAGAAGTCTGACAACACCAGGTTAAAGTTCAACAGGTTTGTTTCACCTGAGGAAGGAGCAGTGCTCTGAAAGCTAGTGTTTGAAACATACATAGAAAATAGAACATAGAACAGTACAGCACAGAACAGGCCCTTCGGCCCTCGATGTTGTGCCGAGCAATGATCACCCTACTTAAACCCACGTAACCCAACAATCCCCCCATTAACCTTACACTACGGGCAATTTAGCATGGCCAATCCACCTAACCCGCACATCTTTGGACTGTGGGAGGAAACCGGAGCACCCGGAGGAAACCCACGCACACACGGGGAGGACGTGCAGACTCCACACAGACAGTGACCCAGCCGGGAATCGAACCTGGGACCCTGGAGCTGTGAAGCATTGAAGCTAACCACCATGCTACCATGAGGCCCCGAATACCTGCTGGACTTTAACCTGGTGTTGTAAGACTTCTTACTGTGCTCACCCCAGTCCAACGCCAGCATCTCCACATCATTATTATTGTTGAAGAGTGCCCAGATTGATCACCAGACTCCAGCAGACTGGAAGGCACCTCACATGACCCCGACACACAAATTATCCACAAGATTAAACCACCTTTCGGCCACCTCTCTGTCCAGTGAAGCCGGCTGTTCACTCACCTCATTTCTATTGCCGCAGATCGGTAATGTTTGCTCTCTCTGCCTACAGAGTATATTTTCAAACTAACCCACTCCGACTCAATACACAAAGCTATCAGATAACCAACTGCCTCTCTGAATGCTAATCACCTTCATCAGCACGGTCCGACTCCCAGAAACATCGGACCCGCTCTCTCGGGCGCGCAAAACTGGAGTGTTGCCGGATAAAGACACATCTTGGTTTTGCACTAGAGTGCTGAACTTGTGGCATTTGAGTGCGACAGTGAGAGTTTGGTGACTGAGGGAATATAAGGGTTAATTTTTATTTAAAATCTAGTATTTCTTTTATTTAGTTAATTAACTTAAAAGTTGCTGTTTGGTCTATATTATAGACTCTATAAGGAGGTGAATATTTGAATCAGCTTTAAACAAGGTTCTACTTGTACTTACTTGCACCTGGAGCTTGTTAATTAGTTAATTGCATTAGGCCAGTTTTCAGAAGCTAGAGTCACAGTATAAATAGGAGCTAGTTATAGTGCAGACTTTGTTTGCACTGGAGTGCTGAGCTTGTGGCATTTGAGTGCGACAGTGAGAGTTTGGTGACTGAGGGAGTGCTGAGCTTGTGGCATTTGAGTGCTACAGTGAGAGTTTGGTGACTGAGGGAGTGCTGAGCTTGTGGCATTTGAGTGCTACAGTGAGAATTTGGTGACTGAGGGAGTTAGGTGAGGAGGGAGTAAGGTGCTCCTGACATTTCATTTCCTATATTTATCAAAGAGCGTGAAGGGAGCCAGGAGTTTAGAGTACAGCTGACTGGAAGCAGAGTCAGAGGGCAGAGGTCCAGTTGGTCTACAGGGCAGCTAATTCTGTAAAGTAAGAGGGGATGGAGGCTAGGGCAATTGCATGCTCCTCCTGTAGGATGTGGGTGGTGAGGGATACCACTGGTGTCCCCGGTGGCTATACCTGCGGGAAGTTCACCCAGCTCCAGCTCCTCAGAGACCGTGTTAAGGTACTGGAGCTGGAGCTGGATGAACTTCGGATCATCCGGGAGGCAGAGGGGGTTATAGAGAAGAGTTACAGGGAGGTAGCCACACCAAAGGTACAGGACAAGAGTAGCTGGGTTACAGTCAGGGGAAAGAAAACTAACAGGCAGACAGTGCAGGGATCCCTCGTGGCCGTTCCCCTTCAAAACAAGTATACCGTTTTGGATGCTGTTGGGGGGGATGATATACAGGGGGAAGGCCCCAGCGGCCAGGTCTCTGGCACTGAGTCTGGCTCTGGGGCTCAGAAGGGAAGGGGGGAGCATAGAACAGCAATAGTAATAGGAGATTCAATGGTTAAGGGAATAGATAGGAGATTCTGTGGTCACGAGCGAGACTCCCGAAAGGTATGTTGCCTCCCAGGTGCCAGGGCTAGGGATGTCTCGGATCGTGTCTTCAGGATCCTGAAGGGGGAGGGTGAGCAGCCAGAAGTCGTGGTGCACATTGGTACCAACGACGTAGGTAGGAAAAAGGGTGTGGAGGTAATAAACAAGTTTAGGGAGTTAGGCTGGAAGTTAAAGGCCAGGACAGACAGAGTTGTCATCTCTGGCTTGTTGCCGGTGCCACGTGATAGCGAGGCTAGGAATAGGGAGAGAGTGCAGTTGAACACGTGGCTGCCGGAATGGTGTAGGAGGGAGGGCTTCAGGTATTTGGATAATTGGAGCGCATTCTGGGGAAGGTGGGACCTGTACAAGCAGGACGGGTTGCATCTGAACCAGAGGGGCACCAATATCCTGGGGGGGAGGTTTTCTAGTACTCTTCGGGAGGGTTTAAACTAATTTGGCAGGGGAATGGGAACCGGATCTGTAGTCCAGCAACTAAGGAAGCCGATAGTCAGGACGCCAAAGCACGTAGTGATGCAGTGGGGAAGGTAACAATGACAAAGGAGAGTACTTGCAGGCAAGGAGATGGGTTGAAGTGTGTATACTTTAATGCAAGAAGCATCAGGAATAAGGTGGGTGAACTTAAGGCATGGATCGGTACTTGGGACTACAATGTGGTGGCCATCACAGAAACTTGGATAGAAGAGGGGCTGAAATGGTTGTTGGAGGTCCCTGGTTATAGATGTTTCAACAAGATTAGGGAGGATGGTAAAAGAGGTGGGGGGGTGGCATTGTTAATTAGAGATAGTATAACAGCTGCAGAAAGGCAGTTCGAGGGGGATCTGCCTACTGAGGTAATATGGGTTGAAGTCAGAAATAGGAAAGGAGCAGTCACCTTGTTGGGAGTTTTCTATAGGCTCCCCAATAGCAGCAGAGATGTGGAGGAACAGATTGGGAAACAGATTTTGGAAAGGTGCAGAAGTCACAGGGTAGTAGTCATGGGTGATTTCAACTTCCCAAACATTGAGTGGAAACTCTTTAGATCACATAGTTTGGATGGGGTAGTGTTTGTGCAGTGTGTCCAGTATGTAGATTGTCCAACCAGAGGGGAGGCCATATTGGATTTAGTACTTGGTAATGAACCAGGGCAGGTGATAGATTTGTTAGTGGGGGAGCATTTTGGAGGTAGTGACCACAATTCTGTGACTTTCCACTTTAGTTATGGAAAGGGATAGGTGCGTGCAACAGGGCAAGGTTTATAATTGGGGGAAGGGTAAATACAATGCTGTCAGACAAGAATTGAAGTGTAGAAGTTGGGAACATAGGCTGTCAGGGAAGGACACAAGTGAAATGTGGAACTTGTTCAAGGAACAGGTACTGCGTGTCTTTGATATGTATGTCCCTGTCAGGCAGGGAAGAGATGGTCGAGTGAGGGAACCATGGTTGACAAGGGAGGTTGAATGTCTTGTTAAGAGTAAGAAGGAGACTTATGTGAGGCTGAAGAAACAAGGTTCAGACAGGGCGCTGGAGGGATACAAGATAGCCAGGAGGGAACTGAAGAAAGGGATTAGGAGAGCTAAGAGAGGGCATGAAAAATCTTTGGCAGGAAGGATCAAGGAAAACCCCAAGGCCTTTTACACATATGTGAGAAATATGAGAATGACTAGAGCGAGGGTAGGTCCGATTAAGGACAGTAGCGGGAGATTGTGTATTGACTCTGAAGAGATAGGAGAGGTCTTGAATGAGTACTTTTCTTCAGTATTTACAAACGAGAGGGGCCATATTGTTGGAGAGGACAGTGTGAAACAGACTGATAAGCTCGAGGAGATACTTGTCAGGAAAGAAGATGTGTTGCGCGTTTTGAAAAACTTGAGGATAGACAAGTCTGACGGGATATATCCAAGGATTCTATGGGAAGCAAGAAATGAAATTGCAGAGCCGTTGGCAATGATCTTTTCGTCCTCGCTGTCAACAGGGGTGGTACCAGAGGATTGGAGAGTGGCGAATGTCGTGCCCCTGTTTAAAAAAGGGAATAGGGATAACCCTCGGAATTACAGGCCAGTTAGTCTTACTTCGGTGGTAGGCAAAGTAATGGAAAGGGTACTGAGGGATAGGATTTCTGAGCATCTGGAAAGGAACTGCTTGATTAGGGATAGTCAGCACGGATTTGTGAGGGGTAGGTCTTGCCTTACAAGTCTTATTGACTTCTTTGAGGAGGTGACCAAGCATGTGGATGAAGGTAAAGCAGTGGATGTAGTGTACATGGATTTTAGTAAGGCATTTGATAAGGTTCCCCATTGCAGGCTTGTGCAGAAAGTAAGGAGGCATGGGATAGTGGGAAATTTGGCCAGTTGGATAACAAACTGGCTAACCGATAGAAGACAGAGAGTGGTGGTGGATGGCAAATATTCAACCTGGAGCCCAGTTATCAGTGGTGTACCGCAGGGATCAGTTCTGGGTCCTCTGCTGTTTGTGATTTTCATTAACGACTTGGATGAGGGAGTTGAAGGGTGGGTCAGTAAATTTGCAGATGATACGAAGATTGGTGGAGTTGTGGATAGTGAGGAGGGCTGTTGTCGGCTTCAAAGAGACATAGATAGAATGCAGAGCTGGGCTGAGAAGTGGCAGATGGAGTTTAACCCTGACAAGTGTGAGGTTGTCCATTTTGGAAGGACAAATATGAATGCGGAATACAGGGTTAACGGTAGGGTTCTTGGCAATGTGGAGGAGCAAAGAGATCTTGGGGTCTATGTTCATAGATCTTTGAAAGTTGCCACTCAAGTGGATAGAGCTGTGAAGAAGGCCTATGGTGTGCTGGCGTTCATTAGCAGAGGGATTGAATTTAAGAGCTGTGAGGTGATGATGCAGCTGTACAAAACCTTGGTCAGGCCACATTTGGAGTACTGTGTGCAGTTCTGGTCACCTCATTTTAGGAAGGATGTGGAAGCTTTGGAAAAGGTGCAAAGGAGATTTACCAGGATGTTGCCTGGAATGGAGAGTAGGTCATACGAGGAAAGGTTGAGAGTGTTAGGCCTTTTCTTATTAGAACGGAGAAGGATGAGGGGCGACTTGATAGACGTTTATAAGATGATTAGGGGAATAGATAGAGTAGACTTTTTCCCCGGGTGGAACACACCATTACAAGAGGACATAAATTTAAGATAAATGGTGGAAGATATAGAGGGGATGTCAGAGGTAGGTTCTTTGCCCAGAGAGTAGTGGGGGCATGGAATGCACTGCCTGTGGAAGTAGTTGAGTCGGAAACGTTAGGGACCTTCAAGCGGCTATTGGATAGGTACATGGATTAGGGTAGAATAATGGAGTGTAGGTTAGCTTCTTAAGGGCAGCACGGTAGCATTGTGGATAGCACAATTGCTTCACAGCTCCAGGGTCCCAAGTTCGATTTCAACTTGGGTCACTGTCTGTGTGGAGTCTGCACATCTTCCCCGTGACTGCGTGGGTTTCCTCCGGGTACTCCGGTTTCCTCCCACAGTCCAAAGATGTGCAGGTTGGGTGGATTGGCCATGAAAAATTGTCCAAAATTCTTTGATTAACCTAGGACAAAAGTTCGGCGCAACATTGTGGGCCGAAGGACCTGTTCTGTGCTGTATTTCTCTATCTATCTATCTTGTCAAAGTTTTTCATCTTGCACCCATCAGGTTTTGCAGTCCCACATCTCAGGGACAACAACGGTTTGCACTGCATGAGAGGTGCGTTTCGATTGGTTGTCAAGGGAACCCTCGTTGTTGCTCCCTTTCATGTTCTCGTGATTGTGCCCGGAGAGATGCAAGGCAGAGAGGCTACGGCAACCAGCCTGCTTTCGAAAGTTTCGGGAGAGGGGGTAGGGAAAAGAGATGGAAGTGGAGAGGAGAGGAAAGGGAGAGAAGTGAAGGGGGAGGGGATGGGGAAATTAAATTCACTTCATAAAATCTGGAATATAAAAGGTAATCTCAGGAGCGGTGACAATTAAACTATCATCAGTCGCTGCTTTGCAATGGGCTGCTCTGAATCTGCCCACATTAAATATTAGCAGAGTCCTTACAGTGTAAAAGGAGGCCATTCAGCCCATCGAGTCTGTACCAACCCTCTGAACGAGCCTAATTTGCACAACCTAAACTGAACATCCTTGGACACTAAGGGGTAATTTATCGTGGCCAATCCACCTAACCTGCACATCCTGTGGGAGGAAACCGGAGCACCCGGAGATACGGGGAGAATGTGCAAACTCGACACAAACGTCACCCAGCCCATTGACCTTCCCCGGGATTGAACCTGGGTCCCTGGCGCTGTGAAGCAGCCATGCTAACCGCTGTGCCCAAATATCCTCTCCAGGTAAGGCAGTGGACGTCATTGGAAGAGCTGTGCAGGTGGAATTGGAAGACCCGATTTGCTGATGCTTTTTTCAGACGATATTTCATTCCGAGGCATTTTCACATATCCACACAGAAAATCAGAACAGAACTCAATAAACAATCGCACCCCCCCCCCCCCCCCCCCGCCGCCCCCTGACGCCAACCCCCACCTCACCTCGCCTTCCCCTTGTTAACCCCCTTGACCCCCTCCTTTGCTGACCCCTCATTGCTCCTTAAAGATATCGGTAAATGGCTTCCACCTCTGGTTGACCCCTCGCTGACCCCCAGAGAGTGAACCTGACCTCCAGCCTCAAGAATTCCCAGGTCGTTCCCCCACATCCGCTTCCAGCTCCGAGTCTCCAACTAACCAAAACCTGTCTCCGGGCTATCAGGAAGGCAAAGGCCTCTCTCCACCCCCCTCCCACCCCTCCTCCCAGACTCCCAGGTATTTCGACACCCCAAATATCGCGACCTCCGGACTCGGAACTACCCCCGCATCCAGCACCTCAGACACCCTGTCCGAGAACCCCTGACAGAACCCCCTCACCCTTGGACACGCCATGTGGATGGGATTCACCCCCCCCCCCCCCCCCCGCTGCGCACCGCCCACACCCATCCTCCACCCTCTCAAAGAACCTCCTCATCCTCACCACCGTCATGTGGGCCCTATGAACCTCTTTACACCGGATCAGGGTCAAACTCACACATGACGAGGACGTACACACCCTGCGCAAGTTCTCCACCCACATCCCGGCCCTCTATCTCCCACACAGCTCCTCCTCCCATTGACGGTAGCATTGTGGATAGCACAATGGCTTCACAGCTCCAGGGTCCCAGGTTCGACTCCGGCTTGGGTCACTGTCTGTGCGGAGTCTGCACATCCTCCCCCGTGTGTGCGTGGGTTTCCTCCGGGTGCTCCAGTTTCCTCCCACAGTCCAAAGATGTGCAGGTTAGGTGGATTGGCCATGATAAATTGCCCTTAGTCTCCAAAATTGCCCATAGTGTTGTGTGGGGTTACTGGGTTATGGGGACAGGGTGGAGGTGTTAACCTTGGGTAGGGTGCTCTTTCCAGGAGCCGGTGCAGACTCAATGGGCTGAATGGCCTCCTTCTGTACTGTAAATTCTATTAGACGCATAATATCCTCCACTGGGGCTCCCTCCCACTCCATAAACTTACAGATATCCGACACCTTCCCATCCCCTATCTTGCCCTTAGACAGCCCCTTGCTCTCGAATCCCAGGAGCGAGAGCCCCAGGAAGGACAGTACCTCTCTCTCCTAACAAACTCCCAAACCTGCAGATACAAAGCCATTCCCCGGGCAACTCTTCATCCAGATCCTCCAACGTTGCAAATTGGCCCCCGATAAACTAGTCACCAAAGTGCTCACTCCCTGCCGGTCAGCACCCCTGAACCCTTCCGTCTCGCCCTGCCGATGCAAACCTTTGATAATGACAAACCGGCGACCACCCTCCAGCCCCAGATACTGCCTCCACTGCTCACTCAACCTTTGGCCTGACATCACCACTGGGCCCATGGAGTCCCAGGCTGGCGAGAATGGTAAAGGGGCCAACAACAAAGCCCTCATCTTCCCCGACACGATACCACCTCCACCCACCCCCACCCCCACATCGACCGCCCCCCCCAGCATGGCCCACTTCCTAACCAGAGCAATTTTCCTCACCCAAGAATAATTCATCATATTCGCCAGCACCCCCCCTCGCTCCAAGAAAGCCCACCTAACCCACAGGGTTTACCCCCCGACACAAAACCAGAGACCAGCCCATTGACGTTCGAAAAAACGACTCAAGAAGAAAGGTTGGGAGGTTCTGAAATACAAACGAAAATCTAGGCACCACCTTTTTTACTCTCTGCTCCTGCCCTGCCAGTGACAGCAGTAGCACATCCCACCTCTTAAAATCCCCCTGCATCTGCTCCACCAGAAGAGCCAAGTTCAGTTTATGCAGCTGCGGCCAGCTCCAAGCCACCTGGATACCCAGATACCTCAAATCGCCCCCCCCCCCCCCCCACCACCCGAAATGGCAACTCCTCCAGTCTCCTTTCCAGCCCTCTTTCCCAAATTCCCCTCTCTCCCTCGCCTCATTATAACTCCTCACCAGCAGTGGCTCCAGGTCCCCCCAAAACCTTTTCTAAAACTCTAGCAGCAATCCATCCGGGCCTGGGGCCTTTCCGGGCAGCACGGTAGCACAGTGGTTAGCACTGTGGCTTCACAGTGGCAGGGTCCCAGGTTCGATTCCCAGCTTCGGTCACTGCCTGTGCGGAGTCTGCACGTTCTCCCCGTGTCCGCGTGGATTTCCTCCGGGTGCTCCGGTTTCCTCCCACAGTCCGAAGACGTGCAGGTTAGGTGGATTGGCCATGCTAAATTGTCCTTAGCGACCAAAAAGATTAGGAGGGGTTATTGGGTTACGGGGATAGGGTGGAAGTGAGGGCTTAATATGGGTCGGTGCAGACTTGATGGGCCGAGTGGCCTCCTTCTACACTGTATGTTCTATGTTCTGTTGTCCTCACACCATCCATCACTTCTCTCAGCCCAATCAGGGCCCCGAGACCCGGAACCAGCCCCTGCTCCACTTTGGGAAACTCCAGGCCATCGTGGAGGAGTGGGAAATGCTGGGAAATGGTGACATCGCTATCGCATTGATTGTTAAATTCTGAGCCAGCTTTTAAAACTCATGATAGTGTAACTCCAATCCCCCAGCGGTGGTCAAGAAGTAGCAAGAGCTTCATAATTTGACACCCATTCCAGGTATGTTACACCCCCCCCCCCCCCTCCTCTGTAGTGTAAGGTGCGAGTCAGCATTTCCCACTCCTCCACTCTCACGCCCCCTGGTGTTGGGAGGAACTCAGCGACAAAGCGTTGCTCAACATCACCATCGTGATTGGGCTGACCAGCGGCTGTCAAGCGGGGCTGGGTCCCACAAGAGGCCTACAAATTCTCGCTCCCACCATCCCCGTAAATTAGTCACCTTCACGATGTATTGACGCAAGAAGTCTCAAAGGTTAGGCAAAAACTTGGCGAGCAAAGCATTTCATTTGGTTGGAGAGCACGGAGTGGAATATCCAACGGGAATATGGTCGGAATTGTTGTGATTGAGGTTTTGGTGTTTAAAAAGATATTCATGGCAGTGGTCAAATATCGGCAAGGAGATCTCCTGCTACTGGCCACCTCCTTCCCTTCATCAGCCCGTGACTCAATACACCTCCATGTTGACGACCTTTCAGAAGGAGCATGGAGGGTGAGACAGGCACGGATTGTGTCCTGGCGCAGACTTCAATGCCCATCATGAAGAGTGGCTTGGCACCATACTGACCGAGTTGGCCAAGTCCTGAAGGACTGCTAGACTGGGTCTGCAACAGGTGGCGAGGGAACCAACAAGAGGGAATTTCTTTCAAATAAATTTAAGAGCACCCAATTATTTTTTCTCCAATTAAGGGGCAATTTAGCGTGGCCACCTACCCTGCACATCTTTGGGTTGTGGGGGTGAAACCCACGCAGACACAGGGAGAATGTGCAAACTCCACATGGACAGTGACCCAGAGCCCAGCCATCTTCAGCTGCTTCATCCCTTCCATCACAAGGTCAGAAGTGGGGACGTTCGCTGATGACTGCACAATGTACCCGTACCAGCCTCCCCGGACAGGCGCCGGAATGTGGCGACTAGGGGCTTTTCACAGTAACTTCATTGAAGCCTACTCGTGACAATAAGCGATTTTCATTTCATTTCATTTCATGTTCAGCACCACTCGCGACTTCTCAGATAATGAAGCAGTCAGTGCCAAAAGGCAACATGGACGGCATTCAGAATATGTGGTAACATTTGTGTGCCACACAAGTGCCAGGCAATAACCATCTCCAATAAGACTGAACCCAACCATCACCTCTTGACATTCAATGGCATTACCATCACCCAATCCCCCCTATCAACATCTTGGGGGGGGGGTTACCATTGATCAGAAACTGAACTGGACCCAGCCATATAATTACCGTGGCTACCAGAGCAGGTCAGAAGCTGGGAATCCTGCAGAAAGTAACTCACCTCCTGACTCCCCCCAAAGCCTGTCCACCATCTACAAGGCACAAGTCAGGAGTGTGATGGAATACTCTCCACTTGCCTGGATGAGTGCAGCTCCCAACAACACTCAAGAAGCTCCACACCATCCAGGACAAAGCAGCCCCGCTTGACCGGCACCCCATCCACAAACATTCACTCCCTCCACCACCGACGCACAGTGGCAGCCGTGTGTACCATCTACAAGATGCACTGCAGCAACTCACCAAGGCTCCTTAGGCAGCACCTTCCAAACACACGGCCTCTACCATCTAGAAGGACAAGGGCAGCCGATACCTGGGAACCCCACCACCTGGAGGTTCCCCTCCAAGTCACTCACCGCCCCGACTTGGAAATATATCGGCCGTTCCTTCCCTGTCGCTGGGTCAAAATCCTGGCACTCCCTCCCTAACAGCACAGTGGGTGCACCTACAGCACACGGACCGCAGTGGCTCACCACCACCTTCTGAAGGGCAACTATGGATGGGCAACAAATGCTGGGCCCGGTCAGCGACCCCCACAACCCGTAAATTAATTTTTTAAAAGTCACCCGTAAGATTCCCACAAGTGTCAATGTCGCCTGATCAAACCCTTTCCGAACTTGCATTTTTGCAGACCTTCACGTGAGCACCTATTCGCTCAAAGCATTTCAGGGGCTAACGAGAAGCGTAGTGTTATTTAGGAAACGCGACGGTCACTTTTGTGCACAGCAAGATCTCGCAATCCTGTCCGGAAAGTCCCGTTGTGATGCTGAGTGGGTGGAATCAATATTGGCTGGACACACAGAGATAACTCCCCTTTACTTCTCCCAAATGGGGATCATTTCTCCACGCCGGAAGAGGGAGATGGAGCCTCCATTTCATGCCTCACCTGAAAGATTTTGTGTCGCTCCCTCAGCGCTGCACCAGAGACCCAGCCTCTTGTTTTCTGCACCAAGTCCTGGATTTGAATCTGAAATCTCGCGACTCAGAAGTGTGGGTATTACCTCCCGAGCCACAGCCACACTCAAGCCTAATTGTACGGATACGGTCAATCCCAGTGGGGTGTGTCTCGTGCTTTCGTTGTGTTAACAGTGGAATGCAGAACAACCGGTTTAGTCTGTGAACAGGTGCACAATGACAGCACTGAGGAATGAACTGAGGCAGGGCCAGGATTTAGCACTCGCTTTATCCTGTTACAGTAAAATCAGCAGTATCATATGTGCCCTGTGAACTACGTCGAACTGGATAAGGCACACGACGAGGACGCATCCACCCTCCTCAGGGCCTCCTCCCACATCCCGGCCTCCGCTTTCCTCCCTGCACCCCCAACCCCTCCTCTCATTGCAATTTAACTTCATATCGGGGCTCCCTCTCAGTCCATCAGCTCCATATAAATCTCGCCTGACCCTCACCTACTCCCTCCCTCGACAACCGCAAAGCCAGCAGCCCAGGAAAGCACGGCACCTGCCTCCTCTCAAAATCCCTGTATGTATCTAAACCCACTCCCGCTGGGCAGCTCATATTCCTCCTCCAGGTCTTCAAAACCCGCAAAGCTGCCCCCTACAAACAGCTCAATCCCTGCCCATCCCCGAAACCGGCATCCAGGACCCCCTCTCCCCCCCCCCCCCCCAGTGCAAACCTATGGTTGTCACAGATCGGTGCCCATACCGAGGCACCTTCCAGCCTCAGATGCACGTTCGCAGACTCGGGCGCGCCCTCCGTCTCGCGCGCGCTCTCAAGACTCACGCACATTATGAGACCTATGCATTCTCATTCATACACACTCGGTATGGAAGTGAGGAAGATAGTGTCATGTGAGAGTACCTTTAAGAAATGGATGTTTAAGCAATGTACCTTTAAGAAATGGAGCAGCTCGTATTACTGAACTGATGTGAGAGGGGGGAGCTGAGCTGAGCTCACTTCTGTTTTTTCGAGGGAGGGAGTAGGCTTTTTCTGTTTTTAGTTTCAGTTTGAGAAAGCAGCTGAAAAGTGCCTGGCTGGTTTGCTGTGAGCTGTTTTAAAAGGAGAAAGCCAGTTTTGAGAAAAGAGCTTGGGTGTGTCTGTGTTTGCAGTGAGCTGGATCTGCTGTGATCTCTGCCAGGAAAGAATATCTCTGAATCATTTGGGTGATTTAAACTCATAATAGCAATGTCTTTAACCTGATATGTTTCTGTTTAAAGGTGTTAAGTCTTTTGGAGGTTTGAAGGAACATTTTGAGGAATTATTTAGTGTAAGTGTGCTAAGGGATCCAATGTTTATTTAAAAAGGTTAAGTTGAATTCATGGAATAAACATTGTTTTGTGTTTTAAAACCCACGTGTCCATAATTGTAATACCACACCTGGAGACCAAGCTGTGTGCTTCAAAAGCAACAATACATTAAAGGGAGAGGTTGGTTGAACTCCATGATACATTTTGGGGTTCTGAAAATGCCGCTCCCTTAATAACAGCCTTAGGTTACAGGATATAGACAAGCTGGTCAGACAGGCTTATCAGTGGCAAATGGAATTCTATCCGGATAAGTGTGAGGTGATGCACTTGGGCAGGACAAACAAGGCGCGGGAATACATGGTAAATGGCAGGAGCCTGGGAAGCACCGAGGATCAGAGGGACCTTGGTGTGCATGTACACCCGTCCCTTAAGGTAGCAGAGATGGTGGATACAGTGGTTAAGAAGGCACATGGTATTGTGTGCAGTTCTGGAATCCACATGATAGAAGGGATGTCACAAACTGGAAAGGGTGCAGAGGAGATTCACCAGGATGTTGCCTGGGCTGGAGCGTTTCAGCTATGGAGAGAGGCTGGTTAGGCTGGGGTTGTTTTCCTTGGAGCAGAGAAGGCAGAGGGGGGACCTGATTGAGGTGGACAACATTATGAGGGGTATAATTAGAGTAGACAGGAAGAAACGTGTCCCCTTGATGGAGGGGTCAATGATCAGGGGGGGCAGAGATTTAAGGTGAGGGGCAGGAGGTTTAGAGGGGGTGTGAGGAAATTGTTTACCCAGAGGGTGGTGGGAGTCTGGAACTCGCTGCCTGATAGTGTGGTGGAGGCAGAGACCCTGGTAACATTTCAGAAGTATTTCGAAGTGCGCTTGTGATCCCAGAGCAGACACGGCTCTGGGCCAAGTGCTGGCAAATAGGATTACATAGACATAAAACAGTACAGCACAGAACAGGCCCTTCGGCCCTCGATGTTGTGCCGAGCAATGATCACCCTACTCAAATCCACGTATCCACCCTGTACCCGTAACCCAACAACGCCCCCCCAACCTTACTTTTTTAGGTCACTATGGGCAATTTAGCATGGCGAATCCACCTAACCCGCACATCTTTGGACTGTGGGAGGAAACCGGAGCACCCGGAGGAAACCCACGCACACACAGGGAGGACGTGCAGACTCCGCACAGACAGTGACCCAGCCGGGAATCGAACCTGGGACCCTGGAGCTGTGAAGCATTTATGGTTGCAAGAATTTATGGAAGCAAGAATGGTTGTTTTTGACTCTCACAGAAGCAATGGGCACAAGGGCCTCTTTCAACTCTCAGATCGCACCCACTCAGCTCGCACGCGCACACACAGGGCTCAAACACTCGCAGCCAGATTCTCAGCTCCCGGAGCTCTGGGAACATCTTTTACGAGGTTGTGACATCTTCTGGACGAGACGTGAAAGATATTTTGTAGAGAGGGCGGGGGTGAGTTCTCCCTGGATTCCTGGTCAACCCCCCACCCCCTCAATCAGCATCACTCAATCCAAATCACCCTCGCAGCGCTGTCCATGGGATCTTGCTCTGCGCAAATTGGCTGCAGCCCTTCCCACGTTACAACAGCGACCACTCTTTCCAAGGTACCTCACTGGCGTCCCGTGACTTGTGAGGTGCTACGCCGTCGCTCGTCCGGCTGAATTGGGAGCACGGTGGCCTCGGTTAGTGAGTCGAGGCCCCCATGTATGTGACCTGAGCTCTAAGTCAGACTCTGAGATCCAGCCTGCATCAAGGGAATCATAGCATCTACCACGCAGAGACAAGCCCTACCGCCTAAACTTGTCCATACCTACCAAAGTCCCATCTAAGCTAACCCCATTTGCCTGCATTTGGCCCATCTGACAACCATCCCCAAGCCATCACGGACAATACACAACCGTTAACTCGGTGTTCACCCACGGCCACTGCTGCGTCTGCTAAACTAAACCGGCATTTTCATTCTGTTGACGACTGGCTGCCCGGTTTACAGACTGTGTGGTGTCGAGCACAGCAGCTCACTGAGGACATCTGCTGCTGTGAGTTTGAACAGCAGCGTGTAACACCGAGCTCTGTAGAGAGGCTTCCCGCGGAGGGGACAGATTGTGCCCACGTATGCCTTGTGCCCAATCGGCAGCGTGGGCAGAAAAGCCCGCCATCGTCAGAGAGCGGGAAATCTCCAGTGAGATCTGGTTTTCCGATTCTCCCCTTGGACACGCACGGTGGTACAGTGGTTAGCACTGCTACCTCACCGTGCCAGGGTCCCGGGTTCGATTCCCCGCTGGGTCACTATCTGTGCAGCGTCTGCACGTCCTCCCCGTGTGTGCGTGGGTTTCCTCCCACAGTCCAAAGATGTGCAGGTTAGGTGGATTTGGCCATGATCGTGTCCAAAAAGGTTAAGTGGGTTACTGGGTTACAGGGATGGGATGGGCTGGAGGTCTGCGTTTTAATAGAGTGCTCTTTCCAAGGGCCAGTACAGACTCGATGTGTCGAATGTTCCCCCCTCACCCCCACGTTAGGAATTCCCCCCTCACCCCCCCACATTAGGAATTCCCCCCTCCCCGCCCTTGAATGTAAATTCTGTGACAGAATGAGATTCCTACCTCATTTCAATAAATTAACATCTGCTTAAAGGACTTCCCCGTGTCACCCCCCCCCCCCCCAACGTTAGGAATTCCCCCCTCACCCCCTCGTTAGGTATTTCCCCCTCACCCCCCCACATTAGGAATTCCCCCCTCACCCCCACGTTAGGAATTCCCCCCTCACCCCCCACATTAGGAATTCCCCCCTCCCCGCCCCCCACATTAGGAATTCCCCCCTCACCCCCCCACATTAGGAATTCCCCCCTCCCCGCCCCCCCATATTAGGAATTCCCCCCTCCCCGCCCCGTCTACGTTAGGAATTCCCCCCTCCCCGCCCCCCACGTTAGGAATTCCCCCCTCCCCGCCCCGTCTACGTTAGGAATTCCCCCCTCCCCGCCCCGTCTACGTTAGGAATTCCCCCCTCCCCGCCCCGTCTACGTTAGGAATTCCCCCCTCCCCGCCCCGTCTACGTTAGGAATTCCCCCCTCACCATCCCCCCATGTTAGGAATTCCCCCTTCACCCACCCCACGTTAGGAATTTCCCTCACCCCCCCATTAGGAATTCCCCCTCACCCCTCGTTAGGAATTCCCCCTCACCCCTACCCCCATGTTAGGAATTTCCTCCTCACCCCCCCGACGTTAGGAATTCCCCACTTACCCACCCCCACGTTAGGAATTCCCCCCTCACCCCACCCACATTAGGAATTCCCGCCTCACCCCCCCACGTTAGGAATTCCCCCCTCACCCCACCCACATTAGGTTAGGAATTACCCCCCTCACCCCACCCCCCACGTTAGGAATTCCCCTCTCACCCCTCCCCCCCCACGTTAGGAATTCCCCTCTCACCCCCCCACGTTAGGAATTCCCCTCACCCCCCCCACGTTAGGAATTCCCCTCACCCCCCCCCCCCCATGTTAGGAATTCCCCTCTTACCCCCTCCCGATGTTAGGGATTTCCATCTCACCCCCCCGACATTAGGGATTTCCCTCTCACCCCCCCCCCCACACGTTAGGAATTCCCCCCTCACCATCCCCCCACGTTAGGAATTCCCCCTTCACCCACCCCCCCATGTTAGGAATTCCCCCCTCACCGCACCCCACATGTTAGGAACCCTCGCCTCCCCCCCACCCCATGATAGGAATTCCCCTCTCACCCCCCCACGTTAGGAATTCCCCCCTCACCATCCCCCCACGTTAGGAATTCCCCCTTCACCCACCCCCCCATGTTAGGAATTACCCCCCTCACCCCACCCCCCACGTTAGGAATTCCCCTCTCACCCCTCCCCCCCCCACGTTAGGAATTCCCCTCTCACCCCCCCACGTTAGGAATTCCCCTCACCCCCCCCACGTTAGGAATTCCCCTCACCCCCCCCCCCCATGTTAGGAATTCCCCTCTTACCCCCTCCCGATGTTAGGGATTTCCATCTCACCCCCCCGACATTAGGGATTTCCCTCTCCCCCCCCCCCCCACACGTTAGGAATTCCCCCCTCACCATCCCCCCACGTTAGGAATTCCCCCTTCACCCACCCCCCCATGTTAGGAATTCCCCCCTCACCGCACCCCACATGTTAGGAACCCTCGCCTCCCCCCCACCCCATGATAGGAATTCCCCCATCCCTGGCGCTCTTTATCACCCTCATTCTCTCTATCACCCTCTCTCTCCATCACTCTCACTCTCTCTCCATCACTCTCACTCTCTCTCCATCACTCTCACTCCATCACTCACTCTCTCCAGCACTCTTCATCACTCTCTCTATCCCTCTGTCACACTCTTTCTATCACACTCTCTCTATCACTCTCTGTCACACTCTCTCTATCATACTCTTTATCACTCTCTCCGTCACTCTTCATCACTCTTCATGACTCTATCACACTCTCTCTCTATCACTCTGTATCTCTCTCTATCACACTCTCTATCTCTCTATCACACTCTATCTCTCACTCTATCACACTCTATCTCTCACTCTCTCGTTCACACTCTCTATCACTCAGTCCCTCTATCACTCACTCCCTCTATCACACTCCCTATCACTCTCTCTCTATCTCTCTTTTTCTATCACACTCTCACACTCGCTCTATATCTCTATCACACTCTCACTCTATCACTCTCTCTCCCTTTATCACTCTCTCTCTATCACACTCTCTATCACTCTATCTCTATCTATTACACACACTCTATCAGTCTCACTCTATCGCTCCATCACTCTCTCTATCACTCTCTCTCCCTATCACTCTCTATCTATCTCTCTATTACACACTATCAGTCTCTCTCTATCACACTCTCTCTATCGCACTCTCTCTCAATCTCTCTATCACACTCTATCACTCTCTCTCTCCCTCTTTCACTCTCTCCCTCTATCACTATCTCTATCTCTCTCTCTATTACACACACTATCAGTCTCTCTCTATCACCCTCTCTATCACTCTCTCTCTATCACACACGCTCTCTCTATCACACACTCTCTCTATCACACTCTCGCTATCACTCTCTCCCGCTATCACTCTCTCTCTATCACATTCTATTACACTGTCTATCACTCTATATCTCTATTACACACTGCCAGTCTCTCTCTCTATCACTCGCTCTCTATCACTCTTTCCCTATCACTCTCTCTATATCACTCTATATCACACTCTCTATTACACACTCTCTATCACACTGTCTCTCTCTATCTCTCAATCACATGCTCTCTCTATCTCTCTATCGGTGTCTCTCTCTATCACACTATCTCTCTATCACACTCTCTCTATCCCTCTCTATCACACACTATCCCTCTCTATCACACTCTCTATCACTCTCTCTGTCTCTCTCTATTACACATACTCTTTTTTTTTTCTTTTTTTTAAATAAATTTAGAGTGCCCAATTATTTTTTCCAATTAAGGGGCAATTTAGTGTGGCCAATCCACCTACTCTGCACATTTTTGGGTTGTGGGGGCGAAACCCATGCAGACATGGGGAGAATGTGCAAACTCCACACAGACAGTGACCCAGAGCCGGGATCGAACCTGGGACCTCAGCGCCGTGAGGCGGTTGTGACTAGGCCACCGTGCTGCCCCTATTACACATACTCTATCAGTCTCTCTCTATCACACTATCCCTCTCTCTATCCCTCTCTCTCCATCACATTCTCTCTATCCCTCTCTATCACACTCTCTGTCTCTCTCTATTACACATACTCTATCAGTCTCTCTATCACTCTCTCCATCTCTCTCTCTATCTATCTATCTCCATCACTCTCTCTCTTCATCACGCTCTCTCTCCATCACAAGCTCTCTCACTCTCGCTCTATCACTCTCGCTCTATCACTCTCTGTCACACTCTCTCTATCACTCTCTATCACTCCCTCTCACTATCACACTCTCTCTATCACACTCTCTCTATCACTCTATCACATGCTCTCTATCAGTCTCTCTTTCACTCTCTCTATCACTCTCGCTATCACTCACACTATTACACACTCGATCAGTCTCTCTCCATCACTCTCTCTGTCCATCACTCTCTCTGTTCATCACTCTCCCCATCACACTCTATTACACACACTGTCTCTCTCTCTATCACACTGTCTCTCTATCTCTCTATCACATGCTCTCTCTATCAGTCTCTCTTTCACTCTCTCTATCACTCTCGCTACCACTCACACTATTACACACTCGATCAGTCTCTCTCCATCACTCTCTCTGTCCATCACTCTGTTCATCACTCTCCCCATCACACTCTCTCTCCCTATCACACGCTATCACTCTCTATCGCTCTCTCTCTATCACTCTCTCTCTCTCTATCTCTATCACACTATCTCTATCACACTATCTCTATCACTCTCTCTCTATCACTCTCTCTATCTATTACACACACTGTCACTCTCTCTCCCTATCACACTCTATATCCCTCTCTCTCTATCCCTCTCTCTCTACCACTCTCTCTACCACTCTCTCTACCACACTCTCCCCATCCCTCTCTCTCTATCCCTCTCTCTCTACCACACTCTCTCTCTATCACACTATCTATCACACTCTCTCTCTCCCTCCCTCTCTATCCCTCTCTCTACCACACTCTATCACACTCTCTCTCTCTCTATCACACACTCGCTATCCCTCTCTCTATCACACTCTATATCCCTCTCTCTCTATCACACTCTCTATCCCTCTTATCACTCTCTATCCATCTCTCTCTATCACTATCACACTCTCTCTCTCTATCCCTCTCTCTCTACCACACTCTCTCTTTCCCTCTCTCTCTACCACACTCTCTCTCTCTATCACACTATCTCAATCACTCTCTCTCTCTCATACTCTCTCTATCCCTCACTCTCTATCACTCTCTCTATCCCTCTCTCTCTCTATCCCTCTCTCTCTATCACTCTCTCTCTCTCTCTATCACACACTGTCTATCCCTCTCTCTCTATCACACACTCAATATCCCTCTCTATCACTATCACACTCTATCCCTCTCTCTCTACCACACTCTCTATCCCTTTCTCTCTACCACACTCTCTCTATTCCTCTCTCTCTATCACTCTCTCTATCCCTATCTCTCTACCACACTATCACACTCTCTCTCTATCACACTATCTCTATCACTCTCTCTCATACTCTCTATCCCTCTCACTCTCTCTATCCCTCTCTCTCTCACTCTCTCTATCCCTCTCTCTCTATCCCTCTCTCTCTACCACACTCTCTCTATCTCTCTCTATCACACTATCTCTATCACTCTCTCTCACACTCTCTCTATCCCTCTCTCTCTATCTCTATCACTCTCTCTATCCCTCTCTCTCTATCTCTATCACACTCTCTATCCCTCTCTCTCGCTATCCCCCTCTCTCTCTATCCCTCTCTACCACACTATCTCTATCACACTCTCTCTATCCCTCTCTCTCTACCACTATCTCTCTATCGCTATCCCCCTCTCTCTCCCTCTCTATCACTCTCTATCCCTCTCTCTCCACCACACTATCTCTCTCTATCACACTCTATCCCTCTCTCTATCCCTCTCTCTCTCTCTCTCTCTATCACACTCTCTCTATCCCTCTCTCTCTCGCTATCCCTCTCTCTCTCTATCCCTCTCTCTCTACCACACTATCTCTCTCTATCACACTCTCTCTCTATCACACACTATATCCCTCTCTCTCTATCACACACTCTATATCCGTCTCTCTCTATCACTATCACACTCTCTCTATCCCTCTCTCTACCACACTCTCTATCCCTCTCTCTCTCTACCACACTCTCTCTATCCCTCTCTCTATCCCTCTCTCTCTCTATCACACTCTCTATCCCTCTCTCTCCATCACTCTCGCTCTATCCCTCTCTCTCGCTATCGCTATCTCTCTCTCTCTCTATCCCTCTCTACCACACTCTCTCTATCCCTCTCTCTCTACCACACTATCTCTCTCTATTCCTCTCTCTCTCCCTCTCTATGACACTCTCTCTATCCCTCTTTCTCTGTCACACTTTCTCTATCCCTCTCTCTCTATCCCTCTCTGTCACACACACTCTCTCCATCGCTCACCCTCACGCGCCTCCTCCGGAGAGGCGGGAAGGAAGTGCGCATGCGGCGGCGCCGCGGGGCAGGCCGGGAGTTGTAGTCTCTGCTGCCGCCTCTGGCATGGGCCGGGCGGCGGCGGGGGACTACAGCGACCGGCATGCCGCGCGCGGGGCTGGGCTGATTGGGGCTGGGAGCAGCTGGGCTGGGGATTTGGTCCATAAAGGCCAACTGGGCAGGGCAGCAGGCATGGAGTGGGGGTGGTGGCAGATGGAGGGTGGCACTGACATGCAGCTCTTTGTGGAGGTGGAGTGTGAGGGTTTGCAGGACTGTGAGCTGCTCCAGCTGGGGGAGGTTGGGGACTGCCCTCCTGAGCAGCTCCTGCTGGTGCCAGAGGCTGAGCTGATGGGCGATGTCCTGGACCTGACCCTGGGCCCATTGCCCACGCTGGCCCCCGTCAGGAAATTCAAGAGGCAGCCCGCTGGCCATTACGATCCCAGCACTGACGTGCAGGACCAGTTTGGCAAGAGGCGAGCAGCCAATGCCAGAGAGAGACACCGGGTGAGGGCAAGCTGAACGGTGTCTCCAGAGAGGATGTTCCATAAGTTCATTTATTGACTAACTCTTCAAGCTAAAGGTGGTTAGCACCGCTGCCTCGCGGCGCCAGGGTCCCGGGTTCAATTCCGACCTTGGGTCACTGTCTGTGCAGAGACTGCACGTTCTCCCTGTGTCTGCGTGGCTTTCCTCCGGGTGCTCCGGTTTCCTCCCACAGTCTAAAGATGTCCAGGTTAGGTGGATTGGCCATGCTAAATTGTTCCTAGTGTCCAAAACTATGTAGGTTAGCTGGGTTGGCTGTGTTAAATTGCCCCTCCGTGTCCAAAGCTGTGTAGGTTAGCTGGGCTGGCTGTGTTAAATTGCCCCTCCGTGTCCAAAGCTGTGTAGGTTAGCTGGGCTGGCTGTGTTAAATTGCCCCTCCGTGTCGAAAACTGTGTAGGTTAGCTGGGTTGGCTGTGTTAAATTGCCCCTCAGTGTCCAAAGCTGTGCAGATTCTGTTACGGGGACAGGTTTGGGTGGACACCGGTAGAGTGCTCATTCAATGGGTTGGAGCAGATTTGATGGGCCGAATGGCCTCCTTCTGCACTGTAGGGACCCTATGATTCCAAGTCCTGTAATTGGAGGGTGCGGATTCGATTGGGGCTGATCCATACTCCTTCCCAAGTTTCATGGCCACGTTAGTTATTCACCATGAAGAACACAGGTTTTAAACTATAGCTAATATCTGTTGTGTTGTTGATAAGTTGTGACTTAAGTAACATTGTTTGTGTTGTGAGAGTGTCAGCAAGTAAGGACGAGTATTTATATAGAATCTTTGAGGACCTCATTGCGTGCCAAAGCACTTTATTTTATTTGTCAATTCACTCGAATGTGGATTTTGCTGTCTCGACCAACCTTTATTTTCCACTTCTAATTGCCCTTGGGAAGGTGGTGATGAGCTGCCCTCTTCAATGGCTGGAGCCCAGGAGGTCCATGGGTTGGCAAAGTGGTTCGCATTGCTGCCTCACAGCGCCAGGGACCCAGGTCCAATTCCAGCCTTGGGTGACTTTCTGGTGTGGAACCGTGCGTAGAGTATCGAAACAGGAGACCATTCGGCCCTTCGAGCCTGCTCCGCCATTCATTATGATAATGGCTGATCATCAAGTTCAATCCCCTGATCCCACCCCCATATCCCTTTAGCCCCAAGAACAGAATCTCCCCGTATCTGTATGGGTTTCCTCAGGGTGCTCCGGTTTTGACCCACAATCCACAGATGTGCAGATGTTGGGTTGGGTGAGAAGGTGGGGGGGTGGGTCTGTGGGGGGATGTTCTTTCGAAGGGTCGGTGTGGACTCGATGGGCCGAATGGTCTCCTTCTGCACAGTAGGAATTCTGGTTCTAATGTGATGAGGGGGAGGGATTTCAAGAATTTTGCCCCAGCGACAGTGAAGGAATAGCCGATATATTTCCAAGTTGGGGTGCTGAGTGACGGATAGAGAACCTGCGCGGTGGGGTTCCCCATGTGTCTGCTGCCCTTGTCCTCCTAGATCAGTGTTTCTCAAACTTTTTTTTCCCCACTTTTACGAACCGACCAACCCTCGCTACTCACGCCAGCCGGCCTTTGCGACCAATGCCGGCCAACCTTCCCCCCCCCCCCCCCACCCCCCACCACCCACCCCCAAGCAAGTCCTGTTTGTGTCTCTGACCCTCGCTCTTCCTTATAACAAAATGAACCATCTTCAGTTTTCCACAGTCCTGTTGCCTTGCTTGCTCGCAGTTAGAAAATGGAGGAATCTCTCCTCGATGATTTTGCGGCGAAAGCACGGACGGACAGGGCGAGTGGCGTCAATGTGCGCGCCGGGCGTGTGACCTGCTCTCTGCCGCAGCTTCTGGCAGGTTGATCGTACCATTTCATTAAAAAGCTTGTCGCAGCCGGCATTCGGAAAAGTCAGTCACGGCCGTTAAACCCTTCTCCCACGATGGGGACGCTACAAGCCTGTTGACCTGGCCAACCTTCCTGTTGCCTGCCCTCTGGTCGCGAGCCCTGTCCTAAATGATTGTGGGTTTGGAAGGTGCTGTCGAAGGAGCCTTGGTGAGTTGCTGCAGTGCATCTTGGGGCAGCACGGTAGCATAGTGGTTAGCACAATTGCTTCACAGCTCCAGGGTCCCAGGTTCGATTCCGGCTTGGGTCACTGTCTGTGTGGAGTCTGCACGTTCTCCCCCGTGTCTTCGTGGGTTTCCTCCGGGTGCTCCGGTTTCCTCCCAAAGATGTGCAGGTTAGGTGGATTGGCCATGATAAATTGCCCTTAGGGTCCAAAATTGCCCTTAAGTGTTGGGTGGGGTTATGGGGATAGGGTGGAGGTGTTTCCCTTGGGTAGGGTGCTCTTTCCAAGAGCCGGTGCAGACTCGATGGGCTGAATGGCTTCCTTCTGCACTGTAAATTCTATGAAGATATCCGCACCAAGCAGGAACAGCCCAAATACATATCGATTGGCTGAGGGCATGCGAGAGAGGGTTTGATTTCCCAACAACTATGTCGCCGACCTCCGCATTACCTCCTTCTGCACTGTAAATTCTATGATCTTGCAGATGGTACACTCGGCTGCCACTGTGCGTCGGTGGTGGAGGGAGTGAATGTTTGTGGATGGGATGCCGATCAAGCGGGGCTGCTTTGTCCTGGATGGTGTCGAGCTTCTCGTGTGTTGTTGGAGCTGCAGTCATCCAGGCAAGTGGAGAGTATTCCATCACACACCTGACTTGTGCCTTGTGGACAGGCTTTGGGGGGAGTCAGGAGGTGAGTTACTCTCCGCAGGATTCCCAGCCTCTGACCTGCTCTGGTAGCCACACTATTTATATGGCTGGGTCCAGTTCAGTTTCTGATCAGGATGTGTCACTGATACATAGTTTCAAAAGAAATAATTTTAGCATCAAAAAATTAAGAATGAGCATTTGCATAGAATCTTCCAGGACCTTATTGCCGATAAAGTGCATTGGGCGCCAATGGTGGCCTTTTTGAGTCTAGTCATTGTTGTAATATGGTAAATGCACCAATTACTGCACAGCAAGCTGCCAAAACTGGCCACATGGTCATTGACTGTGTACCGTGGGATGTTTCACATCTGCCTTGACCCCGGGTCAATGCCTCCTCTTCAAGCTGACCATCAACCTGTCGCTGAACCTGAAAGTTGCAGGATTTTAGCAAGAATGAATTGTCACTGGAAGTTTCGAATTGTGTATTTTACTTCAGCAAGACTTGGAAATGTTGTCTGTGTAATAGTCGAGCCCAGGATACAGAGGAAGGTGGTAAACGGTAATTTAATCTCGCAGTACTGGGGAATGGGGAGTGTGGTGGATGTGGAGTGAGAGAACGTTCCTCAATGACTTGAGGTGATAATGATTGTGATGTTTGGCAAGTAGGTCGACTCATCGAATCTCTACAATGCAGAAGGAAGCCATTCAGCCCATCGTGTCTGCACCGACCCACTCAAAGAGCACCCTACCCAGATCCCCTTCCCCGTCCTAACCCAGTAACCCTACCTAATCTTTGGACACGAAGGGCAATTTAGCATGGCCAATCCACATAACCTGCACATCTTTGGACTGTGGGAGGAAACCTGAGCACCCGGAGGAAACCCACGCAGACATGGGGAGAAGGTGCAGACTCCGCACAGCAAGTGACCCGATGCCGGAATCGAACCTGGGTCCCTGGTGCTACAAGGCAGCAGTGCTAACCACTGTACCACCAGGTGCCAGTGTATTTAGATTAATGCTGGGAAATATCATCAATTTGAGATGGTTCCGGGATCACGCTCTTAGGAGGGAAAAAAACAATCCAAATGGAACGTTTCAAAATT
The DNA here is from genome assembly GCF_902713615.1 of Scyliorhinus canicula. Taxonomy (NCBI): domain Eukaryota; kingdom Metazoa; phylum Chordata; class Chondrichthyes; order Carcharhiniformes; family Scyliorhinidae; genus Scyliorhinus; species Scyliorhinus canicula. The sequence continues at coordinate 12,447,148 of NC_052171.1, read as the reverse complement.
CGGAAATTGGAAACCTTTTCATTGTGAAAAATCGTGAAGAGTGCTTTGAATGTCTGCTGGTGGGAGAACTCCGGGTACATTAGTGGGAGCTGATGGGCGGAAGCTTCTGGATTGTCGGAGGCCTGAGAGGGGTAGGCCGCAGGGCTGGCTGTAGGAGCCTTGGGATGGCCGTTTGTGTGTAATAGCTGTATCGGTCATAAAGGCCAAATTAGGACCAGTTAATTTGAGCAAAGTGATAAACTTTCATTAGGAAAGTGTTGCCGGAGTTAATGCAAGTGCTTACAATACGAAAAAGATATGAGAACCTTTATAATTCAGTGGCACTTCATTCAAAGATATTTTGTCAATCAATGTGCAATTGATTTGACTTAATGGTTGGTATCTGGAACGGGTGCAACAGCATAAACAGATTATTGTGCAAAGCGTGTGCTCGTGGTCTGAGAGAGACCTGGTTTATGGCTCTGCTCATGGTTTGTAACCTTGACCGAGTTACAATCGGGTGACATTGCTGAAGGCTGTATTGTATCTGATCTAGACAGTACATCGACTGACACGGAGTAGATCACGGATGAGTTGACTGTCCCTTTTGAGGGCGCCAGAGCAGAGTAAGGGTCACCTGGTTAGGGGGACCAATAGGGATGCAGTGTGGGTAATCGCCCCAGAGGGGGTGGATTCCTCCCTTAGCCAGGAGACATGTCGGGGGCAAGGTTCTTTTAAAATTCATTTATCGGATGTAGGCATCGCTGGTTAGCCCAGCATTTGTTGCCCATCCCTAATTGCCCCTTGAGAAAGTGGTGGGTGAGCCGCCTTCTTGAGCCGCTGCAGTCCCTGGGGTGTAGGTACACCCACAGTGCTGTTAGGGAGGGAGTTCCAGGATTTTGACACCAGCCACAGTGAAGGAATATATTTCCAAGTCGGGGCGGTGAGTGACTTGGAGGGGAACCTCCAGGTGGTGGGGTTCCCAGGTATCTGCTGCCCTTGTCCTTCTAGATGGTAGAGGATCGTGGGTTTGGAAGGTGCTGCCTAAGGAGCCTTGGTGAGTTGCTGCAGCTCATCTTGTAGATGGTACACACGGCTGCCACTGTGCGTCGGTGGGGGAGGGAGTGAATGTTTGTGGAAGGTGAATATATACCTTTTTGTGCTTCTAATGAAGTCTGTGAAAGTGCATCATTGCAACATTGCCATAGCTACTTTGTAGCCCACTACCTATATCACCATTAACACACCGCTGATCTCGATAGCGGTCTATAAAATTCTAACCAGATTAGACAGGAAGGCTTTTCCCGATTGGGGGAGGGTTGGGGAGTCCAGAACTAGGGGTCACAGTCCGAGGATAGGGGGTAGACCATTTAGAACAAGATGAGGAGAACTTTCTTCAGCCAGAGAGTGGTCGGCCTGTGGAATTCGTTAACCGAGGAAGTCGTGGAGGCCAAAACATTGCATGTTTTCAAGAAAGAGTTCGATATAGCACTTGGGACGAAAGGGATCGAAGACTATGGGGGGAAGGTGGGAGCAGGCTATTGAGTTGGATGATCATAATGAATGGTGGGGCAGGCTTAGAAGGGCCGAATGGCCTCCTCCTGCTCCTATTTTCCATGTATGCGTACATTTCCCAAAGCCACTTTGAATCTGGCGCCAGAGATTTCCAGGCACTCGGCAACAGTGTGACACCTTTAGGGTAGGCAGCCAATCGTATTGGAGTATTCCCACAGACATGCACACACCAAAGGAAAAATCGATTGAGCCTCTTGGCTTCCTCCATTTTAAACATACATAATAAAAACAATAATTATTATTATGATGGAACCATCAATTCACCAGACACGTGTTTTCCGATATGAATATAGGCTTTAATCTACTTACTACAGAGCCAGCCTGTTACCCGTTGATGAACTCTCGGTGAACTGCAGGCTGATTCTGGACAAGGGTATTTATACAGCAGCACAAGGGGGAGGTGTGGTTGGAGAAGTTGCTCTCCTTGGAGCGACGGAGATTTGATCGGGATGGCTGTTTTCGAGCAGGTAGGCCAGTGCAGGGACTAGAGGGATGCAGGTTTAAGGTTTTGCATACATGGGGCTGTTTAGCACACTGGGCTAAATTGCTGGCTTTGAAAGCAGACCAAGGCAGGCCAGCAGCACGGTTCGATTCCCGTACCAGCCTCCCTGAACAGGTGCCAAAATGTGGCAACTAGGGGCTTTTCACAGTAACTTCATTGAAGTCTACTCGTGACAATAAGCCATTTTCATACATGATGGTGGAGGGGGTTGTGAGGAAGAGTTTATTTACCCAGCGAGTCGTAATGAGCTGGAACCCGCTGCCTGTGACGATGGTGGAAGCAGAGAGGGCGAACAATTCCAAGATGAAATTGGAAGGACGCTGCCTGCAACTGAGCACGCAGCGTTACGGGGATTGAGTACGGTAATGGGGCTGTTGCCCAACAGAGAGCAGGTGGCTAAATGGCCTCCTTCTGTGCTGCCATCGCCCCGTGGTTGAGTATGTGCAGACGCCAGAATCTCCAGTCCATCTGTAAGGGGTGATGACGGTGAACATTGTTGTTACTACCTCAAAATCTGGCTTCTTATAACCGCCACAGAAAGTACAAATGAAGGTGGAGACAGTTTCTTCCTGTTCCGACTTTCTGTTGATTTACATAGAATTTGCAGTGCAGAAGGAGGCCATTTGGCCCATCGAGTCTGCACCGGCTCCTGGAAAGAGCACCCTACCCAAAGTTAACACCTCCACCCTATCCCCATAACCCAGTAACCCCACCCAACGCTAAGGGCAATTTTGGACACTAAGGGCAATTTAGCATGGCCAATCCACCTAACCTGCACATCTTTGGATTGTGGGAGGAAACCGGAGCACCCGGAGGAAACCCACGCAGACACGGGGAGAACGTGCAGACTCCGCACAGCCAGTGACCCAAGCCGGAATCGAACCTGGGACCCTGGAGCAGTGAAGCGATTGTGCTATCCACAGTGCTGCCCACCACCTGACGAATTGCTCAATATTTAAGCCTTTCGTTTAACTCCAAATGTGTTAGCAGAAGTCCCCTCTGGTGCGAAAATGCTTGAGCTGTAATGTTACCGATGGGGGAAGCATCGATCAAATATAAAATCCCAGGCGACATGGTGGCGCACTGGTTAGCACTGCTGCCTCATGACGCTGAAGTCCCAGGTTCAATCCTGGCTGTGGGTCACTATCCACGTGGAGTTTGTACAGTCTCCCCGTGTCTGCGTGGGTTTCGCCCCCACAACCCAAAGATGTGCAGGCTGGGTGGATTGGCCACCCTAACTTGTCCCTTAGTTGGGGAAAAAAAGAAGAATTGGATACTCTAAATTTATTTTATAAATATATAAAATCTCAAGCGTTACTTTGAGTTCACGGATAAACATTTCTCTTGTTTCAGATCCAGAGCATAAACAGTGGCTTTTCAACGCTCAAGAGTATCGTTCCCTTGATTCCCAAAGATCGGAAACCGAGCAAAGTCCACGTTCTTCAGGCTGCTTCGGAATACATTCGAATCCTGCATAAAATTCTGGAGGAATCCGGAGGTGCTGAGGTAAGGATTCTATGCGAGATTTGTAACTATCCTAAGCTTTTGGACAGGCGAGGAATAGAAGGGTGCATTAGCCTTTATATTGAAGCAGGGAGCCCCTATCTCACTCTTGGAGAGGTGTAAGGTTTACCCCTGGATTAGGCCAGTGACCCACCTCCAACACATTTGGGGTACTCGGGTATCTTTGCCTTCTAAACGATGGCAGACAAAATGACTGCTTGGTTCAGGCAAGAAAGGGGTTAAAGCAATGAAAATGAAATAAAAATGGCTTATTGTCACAAGTAGGCTTGAAATGAAGTTACTGTGAAAAGCCCCTAGTCGCCACAATCCGGCGCCTGTTCGGGGAGGCTAGTACGGGAATTGAACCGTGCTGCTGGCCTGCCTCGGTCTGCTTTCAAAGCCAGCTCTTTAGCCCTGTGCTAAACCAGCCCCTAAAGGCCTGGGGGCAGCAGATCGTTATCTAACTTTCAAGCGCGGCCGATTTGATTGAACATTTCAATTTGAGCCTTGCCAATTCTTCAGCACAGACAAGAGCTGATGCTTCAGAGGCGAAGGCGTTGAATCGAATTTGAGTTCTAAGTTTATTGAATTGGAGCACATTCCTGGGGCTGTCTAATCTTGGAAGCTTTCCACTGAAATTGTTCAGAGTCGCGATTAATTCATTTGAACAAAAAGTTCCAAAGTGCCATTTTGGAGTTGCCTATCCTGCAGCGTGAGTTGACTATTCCTGATGAAGTGATCTAACCAGTGTTACTTCTGGGACAGGCGATCGTTGACCAGGACCTGAACGCAGAACTGCCTGACTTTGGGGAGGCCCCGATGTTGGAGCGCAACCCACCTGCGCGGAGTTCCCTTGCTAACGCAAGGCCTCCTCTTCAACTGGACCATGCTATGGAAAGACACGTTGAAACCATGACGGATGAAGAGGAGCACTGGGTCTGGGAGAGTCCTCCAGTATCCCACATTGGCGTTGTCCAGCTACAGAATGGAAACTGGGTGATGTATCTGGCTCCGTACAATGGTGTATAATTTTTCAGAATGGTGCTTAAACTTTTGTATGGTCATTAGGGCTGAGTTAATCCAGTCAGTTGTAATGAACACACATACCAAAAGTAAAAGAGTTAGCCAGTATCTCTCATTGGCAATGGGCTGATCAATGTTGGCATGGGCCTTCCAAGAACATCCTTTGCTTTCTTTCACCTTCGTAACATCGCTTGTCTCATTTCATTTTCTGAAACCCTCATCGCTGCTTTCATTACCTCTCGACTCGACTATTCCGACACGCTGGTCTCCCGCGTTCTACTTTGCGCAAATCTGGGCTCATCCAGAACTTGCCCCGTGTCCCCTATCGTTTCCCCCACCCCTCCCCCTGCACTCGCGGACCGACACTGGCTCGCAGGTCGAGCAAAATCTCAATTTTGAAAATTCTCATCCTTGTTTCCAAATCCCTCCCAGGTCTCGTCTCTCCAGACCTTCTCCAGCCCCCACAGGTATCTGCGTTACTCTCATTCCGGCCTCTTGAGCGTTCCCCGAATTTAATCGCCTCGTCATTGCGGCCGTGCCCCCAGCTGCCTGAGGCGCCCAGCTCCACAATTTCCCTCTTTCCACCTTGCTTCCTTGAAGACGCTCCCTCAAAACCAACCTTTTTGACCAAACGTTTGATCACCTGACCTAATATCTCCTTACTCAGTGGCCCGGTGTCAATAGTTTGATATTCCTGTGAAGCATCATTGGAGGTCTCATTGCATAATGGTGCTGCACAAACAGAACTTGAGGACACGATTGAAAATGCTAATTTGAGCGATTGTTGACCTTTCACCCTTGGTTTTGTTTTGCCAAACAAACCAGGTGATGGGATCCAAGGGGAGGAAGAGGATGGAGCAGGAAAAGGAGAGGGTTGCGACAGGGCGGTAGGATGCGGCGCACCCTTCTGAAGGCCATCGACTTTGGACAGGAATGGAAGATCCCACCAATGGGAGGCAGCAAGGGATGTTTATACACCTGAGATGTAGAACGGTAACAAAATTGGTCTTGGGTAACAACAGAATCCAGGACAGGTCGAAGGGAGCAAATGCCTGGTAAGATTGGGCATGAATGCTCTGTGCCCATCGTGGGCAACCTTGCGGCCCCCTGAGATGAAGAGGGCCACTCATGCGGCCCATTTGCTGGCCTCAGGTTCCCACCACTACTCCTGCTCGATGCAAAATGCCATGTGACTTGTTTCGCTGCATGTTTCTGATCATGTGACTATAAGCTGTTTCCTGTTGGCTTTATCGGACCAATGGAAAACCTGTGTCTGAATTGACGACATTGATAGAGGGGGATGGGAGACGGGAAACGTCACCTGACTGCGGTCGAGGGACTTCGTTTCCCCCAGCGAGGGGTGGTCTCCTTGTCGGAAGGAAGGGGTCAGGCCGTGTACCTCACTCGCCAGGTGCTGTGAGGTGTCAGTGGCTGCAGCTGAACAGTTACCTGGAACCAGCTTTGAGCTGCATGTGCAGTCCGCTGGGGCCAATGAACTTGACCGTCTGTTCGTCCTCTGGCATCGACCTAACACTCACTTTCCCGCCTTCTCTACCTTTGTCCGCCTCCTGATTAAAAACCTATCGATCTCGGCCTTGAACATGTTCGAGGACTCTCCCCCACAGCTTCCTGAGGTAAAGAATTCCAAAGATTCCCCGCTCTGAGGGAGAAGAAATTATTCCTCAAATCCGTCTTAAATGAGCTCCACCTTATTCTGCGACAATGCTCTCTGCTAATTCTCCGACAGTCACACTGCCTTTATCTGTGACAGGAAGTCGCTGAAAACGTGCACAACAAATAAGAGCACATTAATCGTGTGTGGCTTCCTTCTGTGCTATAACCATCCACCTCGTCCAAGTCCATACAAGTTCTCTGCAAGACCAGCTTTTCACAGTAACTTCATTGAAGCCTACTCGTGACAATAAGCGATTTTCATTTCATTTTCAACTGGCCGGTCCTTTTCTCCATCGCCCTGCCATTTTCCTTCTCTTTAGCTAATTAATAATAATCTTCATTGTCACAAGTAGGCTTACATTAACACCGCAATGAAGTTAGAATTAGAATTAGAACAGTACAGCACAGAACAGGCCCTTCGGCCCTCGATGTTGTGCCGAGCAATGATCACCCTACTCAAGCCCACGTATCCACCCTATACCAGTAACCCAACAACCCCCATTAACCTTATTTTTTAGGACACTAAGGGCAATTTAGCCTGGCCAATCCACCTAACCCGCACATCTTTGGACTGTGGGAGGAAACCGGAGCACCCGGAGAAAACCCACGCAGACACGGGGAGGACGTGCAGACTCCGCACAGACAGTGACCCAGCCGGGAATCGAACCTGGGACCCTGGAGCTGTGAAGCATTGATGCTAACCACCATGCTACCGTGCTGCCCATTACTATGAAAATCCCCTCGTCGCCACATTCCGGCGCCTGTTCGGGTACAGAGGGAGAATTCAGAATGTCCAATTCACCAAACAAGCACGTCTTTCGGGACTTGTGGGAGGAAACCGGAGCACCCGGAGGAAACCCACACAGACACGGGGAGAACGTGCAGACTCTGCACAGACAGTGACCCAAGACGGGAATCGAACCCGGGACCCTGGGGCTGTGAAGCCAGCATGCCAACCATTGTGCTACCGTGCTGCCAATAATTAATGGCTTACCCAAAAGGAATTGAATATTGATTTTTTTTGCCTCCACCGTACTCTCGGGCAGTACATTCATGAGCCTAGCTACTCTGCATATATTTTTTTTTAAGTCCTACTTGCCGCCTTTTGTTCTGTCTGTCATTGACCTTCGACTCCAATTTCCTGCCAGATTTGAGAAATATTGACACTTTTTTGACACCGAACATGGCGCTCACAGTCAATGTTGTGAGCAATCAGCACACGCCTAGCTTCACTCGCCCTCCCATTACGTGCGAATCAATCAAATCGGTCGAAAGAAAACGATGCGAATGGAGATCAGTAGAAAGTGCCGACTCTGCGTGTGGCCAACGGCCAACAAAATGTCTTGTGGGCTGCACAGAATCCAGATGTGGCCCTGGACCTCAAGTTGCCCACCGCTATAGAGTCCACAGACCCGCCTAAACATCTCTACGTTGAATGTTCTCAATGAATATGAAGGGCCGAATGGCCTCCTGCTATTTTCTGTGTTTCTATGACCGAGCGTCACACCCACTCTGGGGCAGCGAATTCCAAATCTACTGAAAGCTGCCTCCAATCATGTCAAAATCTATTTACTCTTACACTCTAATCCCCTGGCGATGAAAGCCAACAATCCCCCAGTCCACTCTTCACCCTTTTACCAGCACCGGTGGCCCTTAATTTGTGTAAATATGTTACACCTTACTGAGCGCCTTTTACAACTCCAGATGTTCCAGATTCTCGTTCATCTACATCGTTCATTACATCCTGGCAAAACTCCAGTTTTGGCCTCCTTACTTGAGAAAAGAGAAAGGATGTACTGGCACTGGAGGGTGTGCAGAGGAGATTCATTTGGTTTGAGTCCGGAGTTGAGAGGATTGGCTTATGATGAGAGACTGAGTAGACTGGGACTATACTCGTTGGAGTTTAGAAGAATGTGGGGGGATCTTGTGGAAACATATAACATTATGAAGGGAATAGATAAGACCGAAACAGGGAGGTTGTTTCCACTGATCTCAAAAATAAGCGGGAGCAGATTTAGGACTGAGTTGAGGAGGTGAGGAGGAACGTCTTGACCCAAAGCGATTGGAATCTGTGGAATTCCTTGCCCAGTGAAGCAGTAGAGGCTCCTTCATTGAATTTGATTTATTTGATTTGGTTTATTATTGTCACATGTATTAGTATACAGTGAAAGGTGTTGTTTCTTGCATGCTGTACAGACAATGCCTACTGTACATAGGGAAGGAAGGGGAGGCTGCAGAATGTAATGTTAGTCATAACTGGGATGTAGAGAAAAGATCAACTTCATACGAGGTAGGTCCATTCAAAAGTCTGAGGGCTGCCAGGAAGAAGCTGTTCCTGAGTCGGCTGGTACGTGACCTCAAACTTTGGTATCTTTTTCCTGACGGAAGAAGGTGGAAGAGAGTATGTCCGGGGTGCGTGGGGTCCTTAATTATGCTGGCTGCCTTTCTGAGGCAGCGGTAATTATAGATAGAGTCAATGGGTGGGAAGCTAGTTTGCGTGATGGATTGGGCTACATTCATGACCTCTTGTAGTTTCATGCAGTCTTGAATGTTTGTACGGCAAAGGTAGATAGATTTTTGACCAGTGAAGGAATTAAGGGTTATGGTGAGCGGGCGGGTAAGTGGAGCTGAGTCCACAAAAAGTTCAGCCACAATTTTATTGAATGGCAGAGCATGCTCGAGGTGCCTGCTTCTGCTCCTAATTTTTATGTTCTTATTTAACATTTACTTTAGGAAGATTACTCTCTTCCTTTTCCTTAAACATCTAAAAGCCCTTACAATTTATATTCCTGCCTAGTTTGCTCATTCTATTTTTTTCCTTTTAATCAATTGTTTGGTTGCCCTTTGCTGGTATCAAGATCAAGTTGACTATTATCCGCAACACTCTCCTTTCAATCCAATACTATCCTTCAGAGAGGAAAGGGAAGACTGAACAGGGTGTGGTTCTTTTTTCTCTGGGAAAGACCATCCCGTATCTGTTGAAGAATCCATTTCAGAAAGGGGGACCCTTTCCTCAAACCCTCAGCTCATTACGCGAGTCAGGAGATGTTATGGTACCCAGAATATCTCGCTAATAATGCATGCAACTTCTCTTGAATTTGACTTGATTGCATTTCAGATCTTCCAAGCAAACGAGGGCTCCTGTTCCAGTGTAGGAGTTAAGTTGACTCTGGAGTAGCGCAAGGTAAGCGGTTACCAGTCCGATTAGCTGACCACAAACAGTATTGTGTAGTGGGCACTCCATGCAAGATAGGATGGCCGGTGTCGGATGTGGAATAAGCATTGCTGCGAAAGAAGAGACCAGTTGCCAAAACTTTCCATCTTGCACCCATCAGGACAAACACAAGAATGCCAAATTTCAAAGGGAGCTGTAATTGTACTGCATGGGAAAAGGATGCTGATTGCTTGGCAAGTTAACTCTGGTCGAGATTTGCATTGGAGCAGGCACCCGGGAGTAGTACTCCCCAATATTTGTGTTTAATTCAAATATGCTTTCTCAATGGCATCACCACTGCCAACCAATGCAGGATAAATTGTTGTTCTTTTGAAATTTGGTATTGTGTCTGTCCTGGTGAGTTCAAAACAAAAAACTTCGACAACATGTCTCTTTTTTGACAGTATGTCTATTTTATTTTTCAAAAACCTTTGCCAGCATGTCTCTGTTTTTTCTTCACGTTCTGTACCAACAAATGACGATTGAAATTTTAAAATGCACCGATAGGCACAGTGTGGGAAACCTGTGTGAGAATTGGCATTGAAAATGAAAAAAAATGAAAATGGCTTATTGTCACGAGTAGGCTTCAATGAAGTTACTGTGAAAAGCCCCTAGTCGCCACATTCTGGCGCCTGTCCGGGGAGGCTGGTACGGGAATCGAACCGTGCTGCTGGCCTGCTTGGTCTGTTTTAAAAGCCAGCGAACAAGCTTCGTACAAAGGATCGTTATACAAAATTAGGGCTTGTGGGATTGGCGCGCAATACTGGCATGGATTTTGTTTGGAGGACAGAAAATAGTCAGAATAAGGAGTTATTCTGATGGCAGTGTAGCTAATGGGAGTGTCACGGGAGCAGTGCTTCACTTTAACAATCAATATTCATTGCTGACTTGATGTGGGGACTCTACTACATCCTGGATTTGCTGACGATACAAATCTAGATTAGGAAGGTAAGATCTGGAGGGGATGCAAAGGAACTGCAGTGCAAAGCTAGGGCAGGAAGGTAAGCTGTGTGGAGGATACAAAGGAACTGCAGTGAAAAGCTAGGGGAGGAAGGTAAGCTGTGTGGGGGATACAAAGGAGAGGCAATACAAATCTAGGGGAGGAAGATAAACTGTGAGGAGGATACTGGCATCCTGGGGAATTGGGGATCCTTGCACATGAATTGGGGAAAGTTTATGCACCGGTACAGCAAGTAATTGGGAATTGAAATGGAGTAATGGCTGTTGTTATGGAGTAATGGCTGTTGTTATGGAGTAATGGCTGTTGTTATGGAGTAATGGCTGTTGTTATGGAGTAATGGCTGTTGTTATGGAGTAATGGCTGTTGTTATGGAGTAATGGCTGTTGTTGCAAGGGGGGCTGTAGTTAGAAAAAGTCTTGCTGCAATTCTACATGACTTTTGTGACCCCACAGCTGGATTGCCATGCACCGACCTCCCAAAGGAAGGTGGTGTAGTTATATTGTCAGTGGACAAGGGAGATGATCTGGGAACCCCAGATTCAAATCCCTTCACGACAGACGGTGAAATTGGAATTCAAAATAATCAAAAACCGAATGATGACCATGGTTGTTGTTAAAAAAAACACCATCTGGTTTACGAATAGGAAATCTGCCCTCCGGGTCTGGCCTACAGCAATCTGGTTGATTCTTAAATGCCCCCGGAAATGGCCCAGCGAGCCACGTAGTTCAAGGACACTTTGGGGTGGGCATACAGTGCTGGTCCAGCCAGTGAAGCCCTTTGAACAAAAAACTATCCTGCCTCTGAGGGTCTGAATGAAGGCTCACTCGGAGTAGAATGGGCCTAAATTATTGGGTGTTTAGCTAGATTGGTGGTGATCTTGTGCTGGCCTTGGAAAGGGTCCAGAGGAGGTTCACAAGAATGATCCCTGGAATGAAGAGTTTGTCGTATGAGGAACGGTTGAGGACTCTGGGCCTGTATTCGTTGGAGTTTAGAAAGATGAGGGGGGATCTTATTGAATCTTACAGGATGCTGCGAGACCTGGATAGAGTGAACGTGGAGAGGATGTTTCCACTTCTAGGAGAAACTAGAACCAGAGGACACAATCTCAGACTGAAGGGACGATCCTTTAAAAACATAGATGAGGAGGAATTTCTTCAGCCAGAGGGTGGTGAATCTGTGGAACTCTTTGCCGCAGAAGGCTGTGGAGGCCAATTCACTGAGTGTCTTGAAGAACTAGATAGATAGGTTCTTGATTAATAAGGGGAATGGGGTTATGGGGAGAAGGTAGGAGAATGGGGATGAGAAACATATCAGACCTGATTGAATGGCGGAGCAGACTCGATGGGCCGAGTGGCCTAATTCTGCTCCTATGTTGTATGGGAGGGAGGGGATTTCCTGGTCCCGGCCACCTCCGGAATCATTGCGTTGACAGACCTGCAAAGGGTCTGTTAACTTTGGATGGGACAGGAAGATCCCGCACAGCAGACCGAGGGGGCCCTGACCGAGGAAATACCGAAAGGCCATTTCCCTTGACGAAGAGTAGGCAATTCTCTGGATAAGAGGACAAGAGGTGAGGAGAAATATTTTCCCTTAAATGATCAAGTCCGAAATTCTAGGGGAACTGAGGGATTTGGGAATGTGATGGGGGAAGTCGAGTTCAGGTGGAAGTTCAGGCATGGTTTTGAATGGTGAAGCAGGCTCAAGATGGGGCCTAGTCCACTCCTATATTTTTTTTGTCTGGTCTTTTTTCTACATGGCACTGATGCCCTCCAGAGCTATCCAATTGGCATGAAAAGGGGATTGTTTTGTTGCTTCACGTTGTCGACTGATCACGTTTATCCTGTTATAACTGTACAAACGTGCCCAGGAATACTCACTTGGGAGGATGACCATTATTGTTGGACATACAACTCCCAACTGCACGAGCAGATGAACAGTCTTTGTGCTTCATTTCTGGCACAATTTGCAGTTGAAACAACAAGTCGACATTTTGTTTTCAAGGGAAGTCAATCTTTTTTTCTTTATTGTGGACCCGAAGTGATTGTACAACAATTTTCCTCATGAACTGTTCCGAAGCACTCTTGGAACCATAGAAACCCCACAGAAGTCCCATCAACCCTGCACCGGGCCCTCCGAATGAGCACCCAGCCAATGCCCACTCACCCACCCTATTCCTGTAATCTAACCGGCACATCCATGGACTCTAAGGAGCAATTTTATCACGGCCAATCCCCCTAACCTGCACATCTTTGAACTGTGGGAGGAAACCGGAGCACCCGGAGGAAACACACGCAGACGCGGGGAGAACATGCAGACTCCACACCTGAGGCCTGGAATCGAACCCGTGTGCTGTGAGGTAGCAGGGCTAACCCCTGTGCTGCCCAGCCGCCCTGGGCAATCTATTTTCCTTGCATTGGAAGCAGAGGTGGGTGAAATAGCCACACCAGGCTGCATGCTTTCCCTGGGCTGTTTTGTCTGGAGACAGCATGGGGGGGGGGGGGGGGGGGGGGGGGGGGGGGGCGGGGGGGGTTTGGCATGGGGGGGTGGTGACAGGGTGACCCGCCTGGAATTGGTAGTAGCCAACCTGGACTGGGACTTTCCATTGGGCCTGCATTTTACCTTGTGCAGCGGGAGCTGTTTATAACTGAACTGCTTGAAAACTTCTCTCCCCCCCCCCTCCCCCAGCTGCAAAACCGATGTCTTGGCTTGAATTTTCCAGATTTCTCTGTCTCGAAACACCCTCTCCGTCACCTCTGGTACACTCTGCTACTGCAGTTCAGTTGTGCTGTACTGTTCTATTTAAAAGAACAATCGAGAATTACAACGACACACTCTGTGATGGTGACCATCGTCGATTGTTGTGGGGGGGGCGAAAAAAAACCCATCTGGTTCACTGACGTCTTAGGGGCAGGAAATCTGGTGTCTTTACCTGGTCTGACCCACATGTGACTCCAGACCCGACAACAATGTGTTGTCTTAACTGTCCCCTGGTATGGTCTCGCAAGAAATGGGCTACAAATGTTGGCCTTGTCCAGCAACACCGATATGTCACAAACTGAATCCCTCGGAATCACACCCCTGTTGTTTGTGCATTGGATCCTGTCTGAGTTCATGTTGCATATTAAAGTAACGCACATTTAGTGTGTGTGTGCTGGTCATCAAGCATCGATCTATTCTAATCCTATTTCCCAGCATGTGGTCCATAGCCTTGTCTGCTAATGTGTTTCAAGAGCTCATCTAAACACTTCTTCAATGTTGTGAGAGTTCCTGCCTCTACCACCCTTTCAGGCAGCGTGTCCCAGATTCCCATCATCCTCTGGGTGAAACCCTTTTCCTCAAATCCTCTCTCAATCTCCCGCCCCTGACCTTAACTCTGCCCCCTGGTTATTGACCCTCCGCTAAAGGGAAAGGTTCCTCCCTATCCACCCTATCCATGTCCCTCATAATGTTGTCCACCTCAATCAAGTCCCCCCCCTCTGCCTTCTCTGCTCCAAGGAAAACAACCCCAGCCTAACCAGTTTCTCTTCATAGCTGAAACGCTCCAGCCCAGGGCAACATCCTGGTGAATCTCCTCTGCTCCCTCTCCAGGGCAATCACATCCTTCCTATAGAGTGGCGACGAGAACTGCACTCAGTACTCTAGCTGTGGCCTAACCAGCGTTTTATACAGCTCCATCATAACCTCCCTGCTTTTATATTCTATACCTCGGCTAATTAAGGCAAGTATCCCATCAGCCTCCTTAACCACCTTATCTACCTGCCCTGCTGCCTCCAGGGATCGATGTACATGAACCCCAAGATCCCTCTGCTCCTCTGTATGTCCTAGTCTCCTTGCTGTGCATTCTGTATTCCAACTCCAGTTGCAATTGGGGTTCTTTTTCTAAATATAAATTTAGAGTACCCAATTCTTTTTTTTCCCCAATTAAGGGGCAATTTAGCATGACCAATCCACCTACCCTGCACATCTTCGGGTTGTGGGGGTGAGACCCACGCATTCACGGGGAGAGTATGCAAACTCCACACGGACAGTGACCCAGAGCCGGGATCGAACCCGGGTCCTTGGAGCCGCGAGGCAGCAGGGCTAACCACTGTGCTGCCATGCCGCCTCCCAATTGGGGATATAACTGTTTAATAGACTCCACTAATATATAAAGGGGATGCAGGGCACACTGTGTATTTCGGGCAAGTGATTGCTTATGGAGGTGAAGATGTCTTAGTGAGTTACCACCAGAGATTAACATTCCCTTGCTGGTTCGTGCTCCCACAATGCACCACCGAATACATTTCCGGGTTAAAATCCATTCAGGAGAAAGCTTATTAAAAGCAGTGAATCCAACTGATCGATCCTGTGTTCCAGCTTAGCATGTGTCCATTAGTGAGAATTCTCGAAGTGGCTCCGGCCCAGGGCGGCGAAAGCTAGCCTCTCCAGAGACCACAGTGGGGCAATCTGCCACTTACAACAAGTGCAATAACCAATATCTATCTAACTTGTGTCTAATGTGCATTTTGTTACAGATCACAGGACTGCAATACAGAACAAAGTCGTCTGCAACCTATATATAATGTATAAAATGGCTTCTAATTAATTCAAAAGACTGAATTGTGAACTTGAGATGCCCTGTGGAACATTAAAAAGAGGCTGTCGCCCTTGAATTTTGTCCGAGTTGATCATTTGATTGACCATCTTTGATCAGAGAGCTTCATATTCGAGAGGTTCCTCGTTCCTGTATAAGAGATCTTGGAGGTTCGAGCTCTCCTTTTACTGAACTGCTTCGTCATGGGTGACCATGGAATAGCAAAGAGGACACCGGGGGGGGGGGGCTGGGGGGGGGGGCTGGGGGGGGCTGGGGGGGGGGGGGGGGGGGGGTTGGGGGGGGGGGCTGGGGGGGGGGGGCTGGGGGGGGGGCTGGGGGGGGCTGGGGGGGGGGGGTTTGGGGGGGGGGGCTGGAACTCGCTGCCTACAAGGATGATGGGAGTGCAGAAGATGAATGATTTCCGAATTGGATTGGGGCTTGAGGGAAATAAACTCACAGGAATAAGAGGAAAAACAAGAGAGAATGTGACGGGCTAGATTTGAGTAGCGTGGGCTGAATGGACTCCTTGTGTCATAATGCCTCTGGCTGGGTGTTCAGAGCCCGCAGAGTGCGTTAGGAGGCTGGGGTGTGTAAATGAAGTGGGATCGCCTGGCCTTCCAACACCTCTAGGATTTTACCTGCCGTGTCGCGGCACTTTGGCAGGCGGGGCGACTGCCAGGTCTACCCCTCCGAGTTTGGAGATGGGACTCTCCTGATCAGGCCCCCTGTTCCCCGTAGTGGCTCCCCCGGTCAACGGGCCCCCACCTTGAAATATGCACCCCTGCCCTCTCACCAGTTCTCCCCCACTCCCCCTCACTGGCCCAGTGAGCTCAGCTCAACTTACCTTCATTCCAGGGCTGGTCCAGGTAGTCATCGAATCATAGAATTTACAGTGCAGAAGGAGACCATTCGGCCCATCGAGTCTGCACCAGCCTTTGGAAAGAGCACCCTACTCAAGCCCCACGCCTCCACCCGATCCCCGCAACCCAGCAACCCCACCCAACCTTTTTGGACACTCAGGGCAATTGATCATGGCCAATCCACCTAACCTGCACATCTTTGGACTGTGGGAGGAAACCGGAGCCCCCGGAGGAAACCCACACAGACACGGGAAGAATGTGCAGACTCCGCACAGACAGTGACCCAAGCCGGGAATCGAACCCGGTACTCTGGAGAAGACTCTGAAGCAGTAGTGCTAACCACTGTGCTGCCGTGCTGCCCCGGCACAACACATTGACTGCCGAGCAGCCTCATGGTACTCCATGGCATAACTAATTAATTGAATTGAATGAATGCCTCCTCCCATGCCACTTACTGTACTAACTTCAATCCTCGTATTCCAACAAATGCCATCAGTTCAAAATAAACTCATTAGTTTCTCACTTCTGCTGGTGCGTCAAAATCATTAATACGGCCAGTACCTTGGAGTTATTTAAAAGTTTCCGCTTTTCTAAGTTCCAGCTCTAGAGCAATTACTCATGATTCAATCGACTTATGGATTTCCTTTACGGTCACTGTTTGCAGTAAACTCAGTGAGCGCCAGTAGTGAATGTTACACCTCCTTAACAGGCCCCACGCCTCTATTAACGAGGTATAAATGGTCAGACGCCTGACGATCGTCCTTTTCCATTGTAGACGATCGCAGAGCTGTGTTCTAGTCAATTAAATTGATGTACCATCAATTGTACGCCTTCCCTCTAACAACCGCAACATTTACTTCCTGGCGGTTATCGACGAACACTCCCGCTTCCCCTTCGCCATTCCCTGTCCCGACATGACCACATCGACCATCATTAAGGCCCTACTCTCCATCTTCTCGCTGTTCGGCTACCCCGCGTACATACACAGCGATCGGGGGTCCTCATTTATGAGCGACGAGCTGCGTCAATTCCTGCTCGACAGGGGCATCGCCTCTAGCAGGACGACCAGCTATAACCCTCGGGGTAGCGGACAGGTCGAGCGGGAGAATAGTACCATCTGGAAGACCATACTACTGGCCCTCCGGTCCAGAAATCTCCCTATTTCCCGATGGCAAGAGGTGATCCCCGATGCCCTGCACTCTATCCGCTCACTCCTCTGTACTGCAACTAATCAGACACCTCATGAATGTCTTCTTGTTTTCCCCAGGAAGTCGTCCTCCGGAAGCATGTGCGGGTGCACAAGTCCGATCCGTTGGTGGAGCATGTCCAGTTACTCCACGCTAACCCGCAGTACGCGTATGTGGAGTACCCCGACGGTCGGCAGGACACGGTCTCCCTCTGGGACCTGGCACCCGCCGGCGTGCGCCCCCCCCCCCCCCCCCCACCACCACAGACCCCCTCTCCTCCCCTTTTTCACCCCATCACTTCCTTCCTTCTGATCTTGTCAAAGTCGCATCACACATCGAGTATTTGCTGCTGGTGTGTCTGAGATGCAGCTTTCTGCTGTCTCTCTCCATTTAATTAATGTGAATCCTGGGACTGTTCCGCTGATTCAGCACCTTGGTCTGAAATACCAAGGAATCTCTCTCCTCACCATTTGTATCTTCTGTGTCAGCACCAAGTGTCACTCAATATGCTGCCTTCACCTGACCTGTGGCACTTTGAAGTTCTTTTGAAAATAGGATAAATTTCAGATTCCTCTCGTTTGGGCCTTACAGTTTTAATAATGGGTATATTTCTGTGAGATTTCTTTTGTATTTTACAGGTGGGTGTTATCCCCTCCAGCCTACACGTCCTGCTGAAAACCCTGTGCAACCCTCGCACCCTTAAAATTAGGCTCCTGCAGTCGGTCTCTTCTGGGCCTACTGTCCAAATAAAATGCATTGTCGAAAGTTATCATTTTTTTAACCACATGGTGTTATTTTGTATTGTTTAATCATCCATCGCTATCGAGAGCAAAACCTTGTAGTTTTCCCCTTTTGACCAATTTTGGACTTTTTTCTTCAATGTTTTAGAAAAAAACAATTTAGCGTGGCCAATCCACCTAACCAGCACATCTTTGGGTTGTGGGGGCAAGACCCACGCAGACACGGGGAGAATGTGCAAACTCCACACGGACAGTGACCCGGGGCCGGGAATCGAACCACTAACCACTGCGCCACCGTGCCGTCCAAGTTTGGAATTCTAATGGAACATGCTTCGCTGTGAACATAGAACATAGAACATTACAGCGCAGTACAGGCCCTTCGGCCCACGATGTTGCACCGTACTGTGATACCCTTCTAAAGTCCCTCTACACTATTTGGGGCAGCAGGGTAGCATGGTGGTTAGCATAAATGCTTCACAGCT
The DNA here is from genome assembly GCF_902713615.1 of Scyliorhinus canicula. Taxonomy (NCBI): domain Eukaryota; kingdom Metazoa; phylum Chordata; class Chondrichthyes; order Carcharhiniformes; family Scyliorhinidae; genus Scyliorhinus; species Scyliorhinus canicula. Next base: position 12,428,875 of record NC_052171.1, on the reverse strand, counting down.
CCAGGGTCCCAGGTTCGATTCCCGGCTGGGTCACTGTCTGTGTGGAGTCTGCACGTCCTCCCCCTGTGTGCGTAGGTTTCCTCCGGGTGCTCCGGTTTCCTCCCACAGTCCAAAGATGTGCGGGTTAGGTGGATTGGTCATGCTAAATTGCCCGTAGTGTTCTAATAAAAGTAAGGTTAAGGGGGGGTTGTTGGGTTACGGGTATAGGGTGGATACGTGGGTTTGAGTGGGGTGATCATGGCTCGGCACAACATTGAGGGCCGAAGGGCCTGTTCTGTGCTGTACTGTTCTATGTTCTATGTTCTATTCCCTTATCGTCCATCAGCCTATCCAATGACCATTTGAATGCGTTTAGTGTTGGCGAGTCCACTACTGTTGCAGGCAGGGCATTCCACGCCCTGACAACTCTCTGAGTAAAGAACCTACCTCTGACATCTCTCCTATATCTACCTCCCCTCAATTTAAAGCTATGTCCCCTCATGCTGGACATCACCATCCGAGGAAAAAGGCTCTCACTGTCCACCCTATCTAATCCTCTGATCATCTTGTATGCTTCAATTAAGTCCCCTCTTAACCTTCTTCTCTCTAACGAAAACAGCCTCAAGTCCTTCAGCCTTTCCTCATATGATCTTCCCTCCATACCAGGCAACATTCTTGTAAATCTCCTCTGTACCCTTTCCAATGCTTCCACATCCTTCCTATAATGTGGCGACCAGAACTGCACACAATACTCCAAATACGGCCGCACCAGAGTTTTGTACAAGGCTCGCCCTTTGCCATCTTGCCAGTGCGGTGGCGCAGTGGTTAGCACTGCTGCCTCACGGCGCCGAGGACCCAGGTTCGATCACGGCTCTGGCTCACTGTCCGTGTGGGGTTTGCACATTTTCCCCCGTCTCTGCGTGGGTCTCAGTCCCATAACCCAAAAGATGTGCAGGGAAGGTGGATTGGCCACGCTAAATTGCCCCTTAATTGGAAAAAAAATGATTGGGCACTCTGAACTTTGAAAAGAATAACGTGGACGATCTGCCAAGTGACAACAGCTCTTCCGATGGAGCTGCTGTTGCTATAGTGTCAAAACTTGGCGTTTTTATGTGGGCTTCGCTCCAAACGAGTGAAGCATGTACATGGTACCACAGTAACTATGCATGCTGCCTTTTGGCACCTTGCGACCAAGAAGATTAAGAAGTGCATATGTGGTGTGAATGAGCATTGAGCACATTTCTAAAATTGTCTATTTTTCCCAATTTATTTCTTCAACCAAATGCATTAGCCACATCGTTAATTCCATTTAACCACATTTAGCTAATGTACGAGAGGTTGAGCTGGCCAGTTCTACTCGAAATATGACCTGCATTTTTAATGCAAGCAGTCTCACAATCTCTGGCTTTTTTCTCCTACTCTGTGTATGCGCGTGTGTACATTTGCGTGTCTACTTGTCACAGTGATGTGACTTGTGCCCGAGAGGTTTTAACCTTTCATCGGCTGACGATATATATTCAACTGTTTGAAAAAGACTTTTGAACGCCAAAGAAAAGGCACTGATGGCTGCCACGAGTCACCTGATGTCTGGTACTATAGGTAAACTATTTTTCTGGAAATCGGAATACAATTGAGAGACGCCCGGGATCCTCGTGGAATTTCACACCTGATGACATCAAGAAGACTTCACAAGCTTCACTGAAACTGTACTGGACCTCACGACATTTCCATCAGGCTATCTCTCAAGCGCAGACAAGGAGTCTGCCAGGACAATAAGTATGTGGAAAAGTGTTTTCCCCATCTCATCAAGATGGATAATGAATAATTCAGAAGGAAATGGCTGGATCTGATCCCCGAGATCATGAAACTAACCATGATCTGTGTATCCATCAGACAAATAAATACTTTCCCAAATTATGAGGGGGAGAGAGGTCAAGTGACTAGAATAGTCATTTCTGAAATCTCTAATTATAACACACAACCTGGTCTGGAATATCCTGCAGGTGGGGTAATAATACCCTCCTGCATCCCTCTAAGTTCAAGGCTCTATTTCTATTCCAGTTTAAAATCCAGCACAGGGAGGAAGGGGTCGAGCGAGGGAACCGTGGTTTACCAAAGAAGTGGAATCTCTTGTTAAGAGGAAGAAGGAGGCCTATGTGAAGATGAGTTGGGGCGCTTGATAGTTACAAGGAAGCGAGGAAGGATCTAAAGAGAGAGCTGAGACGAGCAAGGAGGGGACATGAGAAGTCTTTGGCAGGTAGGATCAAGGAAAACCCAAAAGCTTTCTATAGGTATGTCAGGAATAAAAGAATGACTAGGGTAAGAGTAGGGCCAGTCAAGGACAGTGGTGGGAAGTTGTGTGTGGAGGCTGAGCAGATAAGCGAGATACTAAATGAATACTTTTCGTCAGTATTCACTCAAGAAAAAGATAATATTGTGGAGGAGAATGCTGAGACCCAGGCTATTAGAATAGATGGCATTGAGGTGCGTAGAGAAGAAGTGTTGGCAATTCTGGACAAGGTGAAAATAGATAAGTCCCCGGGGCCGGATGGGATTTGTCCTAGGATTCTCTGGGAAGCCAGGGAAGAGATTGCTGAGCCTTTGGCTTTGATTTTTAGGTCATCATTGGCTACAGGAATAGTGCCAGAGGACTGGAGGATAGCAAATGTGGTCCCTTTGTTCAAGAAGGGGAGTAGAGATAACCCCGGTAACTATAGACCGGTGAGCCTAACGTCTGTGGTGGGTAAGGTCTTGGAGAGGATTATAAAAGATACGATTTATAATCACCTAGATAGGAATAATATGATTAGGGATAGTCAGCATGGTTTTGTGAAGGGTAGGTCATGCCTCACAAACCTTATCGAGTTCTTTGAGAAGGTGACTGAACAGGTAGACGAGGGTAGAGCAGTTGATGTGGTGTATATGGATTTCAGTAAAGCGTTTGATAAGGTTCCCCACGGTCGGCTATTGCAGAAAATACGGAGGCTGGGGATTGAGGGTGATTTAGAGATGTGGATCAGAAACTGGCTAGTTGAAAGAAGACAGAGAGTGGTAGTTGATGGGAAATGTTCAGAATGGAGTTCAGTTACGAGTGGCGTACCACAAGGATCTGTTCTGGGGCCGTTGCTGTTTGTCATTTTTATAAATGACCTAGAGGAGGGCGCAGAAGGATGGGTGAGTAAATTTGCAGACGACACTAAAGTCGGTGGAGTTGTAGACAGTGCGGAAGGATGTTGCAGGTTACAGAGGGACATAGATAAGCTGCAGAGCTGGGCTGAGAGGTGGCAAATGGAGTTTAATGTGGAGAAGTGTGAGGTGATTCACTTTGGAAAGAATAACAGGAATGCGGAATATTTGGCTAATGGTAAAATTCTTGGTAGTGTGGATGAGCAGAGGGATCTCGGTGTCTATGTACATAGATCCCTGAAAGTTGCCACCCAGGTTGATAGGGTTGTGAAGAAGGCCTATGGTGTGTTGGCCTTTATTGGTAGAGGGATTGAGTTCCGGAGCCATGAGGTCATGTTGCAGTTGTACAAAACTCTAGTACGGCCGCATTTGGAGTATTGCGTACAGTTCTGGTCGCCTCATTATAGGAAGGACGTGGAAGCTTTGGAACGGGTGCAGAGGAGATTTACCAGGATGTTGCCTGGTATGGAGGGAAAATCTTATGAGGAAAGGCTGATGGACTTGAGGTTGTTTTCGTTAGAGAGAAGAAGGTTAAGAGGTGACTTAATAGAGGCATACAAAATGACCAGAGGGTTAGATAGGGTGGACAGCGAGAGCCTTCTCCCGCGGATCAGGTGGCTAGCACGAGGGGACATAGCCTTAAATTGAGGGGTAATAGATATAGGACAGAGGTCAGAGGTGGGTTTTTTACGCAAAGAGTGGTGAGGCCGTGGAATGCCCTACCTGCAACAGTAGTGAACTCGCCAACATTGAGGGCATTTAAAAGTTTATTGGATAAGCATATGGATGATAAGGGCATAGTGTAGGTTAGATGGCCTTTAGTTTTTTTTTTCCATGTCGGTGCAACATCGAGGGCCGAAGGGCCTGTACTGCGCTGTATCGTTCTATGTTCTATGTTCTAGGGATAGGGATTTTTTAAAAATAAACCTTGGATGCAAAAATCATTGACTTTCGATGGGTTACATTTTCAAAGACTTTGGGCAGGATTCTCCCAAAATGGGGCTATGTTGCCACGCCGGTGTCAAAATGCTGGTGTTTTACTCCAGAGATTGCTGTAAAAGAGTACAGCTAATTCAATATCCTGCATAGGGCTAGCAGGGACCCGGAGTAATTCATGCAGCTTTAACTGCAGATATGGGACCCCAACTTCCGATTTGGAGTCCGCGCATGCGCAGGCCGTCGCTGCCGAGCCTCCATGACGCAAAAATTAAGCCCCCCCCCGATCGGCCGCGCGCTCAAGGGTCTAACTGCACACACGCACTCCCCGGCCGCATTTAAGGCCCATCCCCCGGTGTCCCATCCGCACATCCGCCCCGAACCCCAATAGCAGGTTAGTTCCACGCCGTCGAGAACTCGGCCAGTCAGGAGCGCAGGATTGCTGGTCGGTCCTTTGTCAATGGGCCCCCCAGCCACGCGGTGTATTCGCGATCACGGCGGTTCTCGGGTCCCGGCGTGAAAGTGGATTCTCTGCTCCTGCGCTAAACGTGATTTCGGAGTGGGGCTGCGTAGAATCCCGCCCATTGTCTCCGACACTGCAGTTTTATATAAGCTCCAATCCACTCAATCAGACAGCCATGAAGAGGATTCTGCCTAAGTCACAGGACACCAGCAAAGTACTCCTAAACAGCGAACTGTCTGGGTGGGATTCTCCGTGCCGAAATCGTGCTTGGCGCGGGGGAGGAGAATGGGCGTCAAACCCGAGATCGGGTCCAACTTTGCTCCCGCGATTCTCCAGTCCCCGGAGAATTGCCGTCAATCGGGCACGCGTGGTCGACTTGGCAGCGGTCGGGGGCCATTGAAAGAGGCCCCCGTGGCGATTCTCCGCCGGCAGCCGGCTGAGTTCCTGCCGGCGTGATTCTCTCATGGTTCCACCCGGTGGGCACCCGGCGTGGTGGCTATGGACACAGTCCGTGGCCGCCCTAGTAGGAGGCAGAGGGATCATTCACGGTGGAGGTGGGGCAGGGGTGCCTCCAGAACGGCCAGGTTATCGATCGGGGGTCAACCAATCCGCGGACAGGCGCGATCTGGAGGAGGCCTATCTTCTTGCTGCCGGACCGTGCTGTGGGTCGGCCATGTTGCACAGGGTCGCAGCCGTACGGATGCGCGGATCCCTGACCGGAAGTGTCGGACCCTGTATCGGCAGCCGGAGCTGTGAGGGGTCCTGCCATCCCCCTGCAAATTGGTGAATCACCCTGGACTTTCTCCATGTAAGTCCAGAGCGATTCAGGCGCGTTCCTTCGCGGGAGTGGGGATATAGCGGCGAATCCCACCCTCTATTTGTTCTGCATTGATATTTAATTTGGCTAAGATAGTAACTCCCTCCTGTATGACTTATATTCTGCATGTTTGTCTATGTGGATGGTGTGTTACGATGGTCAGGCACTGATTTACCTATTTAAATCTTGGGTGAGTTACCGACTCAATAAAACAAAACCCTGTCTTTGATGCAAAAATGCATTCCAGAGTTTTTTATTTGTGTTGCAATCAGCCATAGGACCATAGAATTCCTACAGTGCAGAAGGAGGCCGTTCGGCCCATCGAGTCTGCACCGTCCCTCTGAAAGAGTACCCCACCTCGGCCCACTTTCCCGCCCGATCCCTGTAACCGCATCTGTCCTTTCTAAATTCACAAAAGTAAAATCCTGATTATGGCCAAACTCGGAATGTTTTAATAGGGTAGTTGTATATGTCCACTCTTAGCGGATCCTTACGTCGCTAAGAGGGCAGCTCTCTGCAACTATTCGGAGTGCTAACTTGCCAAATCACCGCATTCTCTCCTATGCAAATTCACCCCCTGCTTCTAACCTTGCTTCCAACTGGTGACTGAACTTGCCCATGTGTCTCGTTGCAATGTGATGGATGAAGAACAAGCTGTTCCAGTACAGCTAAAACACTCACATCTACCCGGCAATGTGGAAAATTGCCCGACTGTGCCCTGTACATTCAAAGCAGAACAAATCCATCCCGGCCAATCACCACCCCTTCGGTCTACTCTCCAGCATCAGTAACGTGATGGAAGGGGTCATCAGCAGTGCTATCAAGCGGCACTTACTCAGCAATAACCTGCTCGCGGACACTCAGTTTGGGTACCGCCCAGGGTCACTCAGCTCCTGACCTCATTACAGCCTTGGCTCAAACATGGACAAAAGAGCTGAATGGCAGAGATGAGGTGAGAGCGACTCCCCTTGACCGAGTGTGGCATCAAGGAGCCCGAGCTAAACTGGAGTCAATAGGAATCAGGGAGGAAAGTCTCCATTGGTTGGAGTCATAACTGGCACAAAGGAAGATGGTGGTTGGAGATGGATCATCTCAGGCACAGGGGCAGACAAGTGCCAGGCAATCACCATCTCCAACAAGATAGTATCTAATCACCGCCCCTTGACATTCAATGACATTACCATCGCTGAATCCCCCACCATCAACATCATGATCAGAAACTGAACCATCGTGGCAACCAGAGCAGGCCAGAGGCTGGGAATCCTGCGGAGAGTAACTCACCTCCTGACCCTTCCAAAGCCTATGCACCGTCTACAGGGTGCAGGGTACAGCACGGTAGCATAGTGGTTAGCACAATTGCTTCACAGCTCCAGGGTCCCAGGTTCGATTCCCCGCTGGGTCACTGTCTGTGTGGAGTCTGCACATCCTCCCCGTGTGTGCGTGGGTTTCCTCCGGGTGCTCCGGTTTCCTCCCACAGTCCAAAGATGTGCAGGTTAGGTGGATTGGCCACGATAAATTACCCTTAGTGTCCAAAATTGCCCTTAGTGTTGGGTGGGGTTACTGAGTTATGGGGATAGGGTGGAGGTGTTGACCTTGGGTAGGGTGCTCTTTCCAAGAGAATCGATGGGCCGAATGGCCTCCTTCTGCACTGTAAATTCTATGAAGTCAGGAGTGTGATGGATAGAGTGGACGTGGAGAGGATGTTTCCACTTGTAGGAAAAACTAGAACCAGAGGACACCATCTCAGACTAAAGGGACGATCCTTTAAAACAGAGATGAGAAGGAATTTCTTCATCCAGAGGGTGGTGAATCTGTGGAACTCTTTGCCGCAGAAGGCTGTGGAGGCCAAATCACTGAGTGTCTTTAAGACAGAGATAGATAGGTTCTTGATTAATAAGGGGATCAGGGGTTATGGGGAGAAGGCAGGAGAATGGAGATGAGAAAAATATCAGCCATGATTGAATGGGGAGCAGACTCGATGGGCCAAATGGCCAAATTCTGCTCCTATGTCTTATGTCTTACGTCTTATGGAATACTCTCTACTTGCCTGGATGAGTGCAGCTCCCAATAACACTCAAGAAGCTCGACACCATCCAGGACAAAGCAGCCCAGCTTGATCGGCACCCCATCCACAAACATTCACTCCCTCCACCACCGACGCACAGTGGCAGCCGTGTGTACCATCTACAAGATGCACTGCAGCAACTCACCAAGGCTCCTTAGGCAGCACCTTCCAAACCCACGACCTCTACCATCTAGAAGGACAAAGGCAGCAGATACCTGGGAACCCCACCCCCTGGAGGTTCCCCTCCAAGTCACTCACCGCCCCGACTTGGGAATATATCGGCCATTCCTTCACTGTCGCTGGGTCAAAATCCTGGAACTCCCTCCCTAACAGCACTGTGGGAGTACCTACACCTCAAGGACTGCAGCGGCTCAAGAAGACAGCACCCCACCACCTTCTCAAGGGGCAATTAGAGATGGACAACAGATCTAGCCAGCGACGCCCACAGAATAGAACTCCAGACTTGACACAAAGTTCAACAGGTCGGACTCCACGCCGATCTGCCCCAGTGTCCCGGAGTAGGCAGCTGTTGGCAATGTTCCTACTCTCCCCATTGACACCTCCTTCAGGCCTACCCTGTGTATTGTCTCCCATTCCCTGTCTCTGGGTTGTGCAGCATCGTCCGCTTTGCCAACGCTCCTACCTCTGCTCGATTCCAGACCTTCGCTGTTATCCCCCCCTCTCCCTGCCCCCAGCTCTGTCCTTCCGGAAAACCTGCCCTCTCTATAGCCTTTCCCAGTCGTGTTAAAGGGGTTTGGGTTAGGTATAAACATCGATCTACAGGGGCCGTATCTCCTGATGTGTATCTCTGATCGTTGATGTTTTAAAAGCTGATTTCCAGCATCGGTCTGTCTGGGTATCTCAGTCTGTCTGTCTGGGTATCTCAGTCTGTCTGTCTGGGTATCTCAGTCTGTCTGTCTGGGTATCTCAGTCAGTCTGTCTGTGTATCTCAGTCTGTCTGTCTGGGTATCTCAGTCTGTCTGTCTGGGTATCTCAGTCTGTCTGGGTATCTCAGTCTGTCTGTCTGGGTATCTCAGTCTGTCTGTCTGGGTATCTCAGTCTGTCTGTCTGGGTATCTCAGTCTGTCTGTCTGGGTATCTCAGTCTGTCTGTCTGGGTATCTCAGTCTGTCTGTCTGGGTATCTCAGTCTGTCTGTCTGGGTATCTCAGTCTGTCTGTCTGGGTATCTCAGTCTGTCTGCCTGGGTATCTCAGACTGTCTGTCTGGGTATCTCAGTCTGTCTGTCTGGGTATCTCAGTCTGTCTGTCTGGGTATCTCAGTCTGTCTGTCTGGGTATCTCAGTCTGTCTGTCTGGGTATCTCAGTCTGTCTGGGTATCTCAGTCAGTCTGTCTGGGTATCTCAGTCAGTCTGTCTGGGTATCTCAGTCTGTCTGGGTATCTCAGTCTGTCTGTCTGGGTATCTCAGTCAGTCTGTCTGGGTATCTCAGTCTGTCTGGGTATCTCAGTCAGTCTGTCTGGGTATCTCAGTCTGTCTGGGTATCTCAGTCTGTCTGTCTGGGTATCTCAGTCAGTCTGTCTGGGTATCTCAGTCTGTCTGTCTGGGTATCTCAGTCTGTCTGTCTGGGTATCTCAGTCTGTCTGTCTGGGTATCTCAGTCAGTCTGTCTGGGTATCTCAGTCTGTCTGTCTGGGTATCTCAGTCTGTCTGTCTGGGTATCTCAGTCTGTCTGTCTGGGTATCTCAGTCTGTCTGGGTATCTCAGTCTGTCTGTCTGGGTATCTCAGTCAGTCTGTCTGGGTATCTCAGTCAGTCTGTCTGGGTATCTCAGTCTGTCTGTCTGGGTATCTCAGTCTGTCTGTCTGGGTATCTCAGTCTGTCTGTCTGGGTATCTCAGTCTGTCTGGGTATCTCAGTCAGTCTGTCTGGGTATCTCAGTCTGTCTGTCTGGGTATCTCAGTCTGTCTGGGTATCTCAGTCAGTCTGTCTGGGTATCTCAGTCTGTCTGGGTATCTCAGTCTGTCTGGGTATCTCAGTCTGTCTGTCTGGGTATCTCAGTCTGTCTGTCTGGGTATCTCAGTCTGTCTGTCTGGGTATCTCAGTCTGTCTGTCTGGGTATCTCAGTCTGTCTGGGTATCTCAGTCTGTCTGTCTGGGTATCTCAGTCTGTCTGTCTGGGTATCTCAGTCTGTCTGTCTGGGTATCTCAGTCTGTCTGTCTGGGTATCTCAGTCTGTCTGTCTGGGTATCTCAGTCTGTCTGTCTGGGTATCTCAGTCTGTCTGTCTGGGTATCTCAGTCTGTCTGTCTGGGTATCTCAGTCTGTCTGGGTATCTCAGTCAGTCTGTCTGGGTATCTCAGTCTGTCTGTCTGGGTATCTCA